>NC_067204.1:1617268-1666446 GCF_026262505.1 Trichomonas vaginalis G3 | reverse complement strand
TTTCACGATTTTCATGAGTTTTTAGGCGACCAGTGTTTCTTTTCCCTACGTCGCATTTTTTCGATTTTCATGCAGTTTTTAGGTGTGAACCCCGATATAAATCCGGTGGTCGCAAATTTTTACGACTTTGTCGGTACGGAATCTCGAACCCTCGAAAATAGTCTGGGTCGCAATTTTTCACGGATTTTCGAATGGAATCTCTATCCTCGGTTTTTTTCAGAGGGTAGCAAACATATGAGGAAATTCATATGAGGATATTTAGGTCGAAAAAATGACCAAATTTCATTATATAACTGTATTTTTTTGACGAAGAGAACTTTGACACTTCGTAAAAAAAATCCCTGAAATCATATCTTTTATACAAAATAAAAAAACTAACGTTAGTTTTTATAAAATATTTTTTTTATTTTGTATGTAAAGACAGTAAATGACAAACATTGAGTTTGAAACAGTTAAAAAGATAGACAATGACACCAAAGTGGTTAGAATAGGTGATTTAAACGTAAGATACTCAAAGAAATACAACAAATATTCTTTGTCAGACATTCTAACACTATCTGGAAAGAAAGCAAAGGACTGGGTTAAAAATGCTTCTACTCAGAAAATTTTGACAAGAAATCCTGAGCTTATGATATCGGTAAGATTCTATGGAACTACAGCATATCTCATTGACAAAAGTCTTATACCAATGTTTTGTTATGGTTAGACCCAGTTGTTGGATATAACTTCATAACATATGGTTCATTCGATACTGAACGTTGCAGTGAAGGCTTACTTTTACATCGTTCAGAGAAACCGAAGGACTTCAATACAAAAAGAATAAGATAGGAAGAACATATAATATAACTCAAAGATATGACAGTACAGTCAATAGAGTCAAGGTTGTGTTCGTTAACGATATGAGAGCTGCTGAAACAGAACTGCTTGAAGTTTTTGAGAAAATGTATGGTGCTCCCACGAAAGGTAAAGAAACGTTTGAAGTAGATGAGATAGATAAAGCTATAAAATTATTTGACGAAGTTGCTGAAAAATACATGTAAAGCGTTTATTTTTGGTCTTTTGTGAAAGTCAGAAAATAAAGTTAGTTTTTTATAAAATATTTTTTTTATTTTGTATGTAAAGACAGTAATGTCAACAACCGAGAACACAACAACTGCTATCGTTCATGAAGCCATAAATGAAGAATACGAGTACATACAGTATAACAAACAGTTACGTCTCATTCGTTCGGTCAAAGACGATATGTACCAAATGCAAAGTATTTTGACAGCATGTTTTGCACCAGACACTAAGAAACCACAAGGGATGTTTGAATTAAATAGCACTCATGAACTCCTCAGTGAGTTCGAACATGTAGAACTTAAAAGATGTACCAAGACAGACAAAACTTACCATCACATCTAAAAGGTATATATGTTCATAAGTTCCTAGTTAGTTCAATAGCAATGTGGGCTTCACCTCGTTATGCAATCTACATACTTATGCTACTTGACGAACTTTGTACAAAGCAGAGAGAAGATATGATGAAAGAAGACAAAAACATACAGAAAAGAATACCACGTTCGGTACCAAAAGGAAAGGAAAAGAACTATAAGTATATGATTTATACTGAAGAGATGGAAAATGAAGAAGACAGAGATATGGTTATGTTGCATTTAGTCAGAAGAAACAACAAAAGCTTTTACGACCTTGCTAAGATTTACAAATCTGACAGAAATTGGTTCTATCGCGAAAAACTTACCGATTTCAATGACCCCAAATGAAGATGTGAAACAAATAGTTCAAGATACGTTACCTCAAACACACTATGATATTAAAGGTTGTACAATACTTACCTTCAAAGAAGATTTGCCATTGTTAAAGGAAAAAATAACAGAGTATTTTGACAACTTCAAACAAGCAGAGTAAATGAACCATTTATTTTTCAAGCTTGACTTTTTACAATTTGAACTTTGTTTGCGTAGATATGAATCTGAAAGAAGTATGAGGGTCTTGTATGACTTTGTACTTCTCCCATAGTTCATGTCTGTCAAACTTACCTGCCATGGACTCTTTCATAAGTTCCATGAATCGTCTTCGGACAATCCGGGGAAAAGTATAATGTCAGTAAGTATTTCTTTACATCCTTACTTAAACTCTTGGCTGTCTGTACACAAATGACAACTGAAATGTTAAAGTGTCTGAGCTTCTTAAGAATTCGACACATGTCTTGTTCTCTATTCTTTAACAAAGGATGAGAGGCGAAATCATCTAAGATAAGAAGACATCTATGAGGGTAAGTCTTCCAATCGTAAGATTGCAATTTCTTCGAAATGTATTCTATCTCTTTCTGTTTGTTTCTGAAGTGTTTCTTCTCTAATATTCTCTGCATTTCCTCATTTGGGTCTTTAAACTTAGAATTTATATACTCATTTATAGCATTGTACTTCAAAACTCTTCTTTGGTACTTTCTTTATCCAATCTAACAACTCAGAGTCTTTTATACATACTAACTTAGACTTCTTTATAATATCTTTGAACGAATTGACGGTTTGGTCAAATTGACCAGAAGTTACTACAAATGACAACTAACTCATAGAATGGGTTTCTTCTCATCTAGTTCTTGTTGTTGTGCAGCCATTTTAAGATAAGTGAAAGTCTTACCCGACCCAGTGGTGCAATTAGACCTGTTATACCATTCTGAGCAAATAAGAACTTGTCATGTATGGGTTTTATCTGAGCATTTTCTAATTTCACCTTGTTCTTGTTTAAAACATTCTCAAATTTCTTGTCAATGTCAGCAAACTTTTTTTCTAACATATTTTAGAAAAATTAAAATTTTTATCTTTAGAAAATGTCTAGCGATTTCGCTATCTATATTCGAGACAAGCTTTTCGACAGCAAAACATCTGTCGACCATAAAATCTTACATAGTGTAAACAAGAAAGGTGAATTTGTTCTAAAGTTCTGTTTCTGGGAATATGACAAGAACCATAAAACATTAAGCAGAGCAGTCTTAAAATTTGTCAATGACAGACTTGTTGACAGAGATGACGCCTCTTGGAGAGATGAAGTCCAACAAAACTTCTTAGAATGCAAAGAAGACACATGCACTGTTCTTGAAGATGAAATAGAAAACAGAATAGATGAGCTATTAAAGGACAAAGAACTTTTACATAAATATGGTTCTGAGAAGTTTGACATAACTCCACCAGAAAAGAAGAAGAGAGAAAAGAAAGAAAAGAAAGTAGAAGAAGAGAAGAAAGAACCAGTTCCAGAGAAGGGGAGATATGACATGTAAAAATAAAATTTTATTTTTAGAACATTTCTGGGTCAATGTCAATGTTCTCTTCCTCTTTAGGAGTAAACACTGGCTTAGACTCTAATAGCTTTTTACCCAATTTACCTTGAACTTCTACAACTTTAGACTCATAATATTCATAGTCGTCTGCTTTCTTTGGTTCATAAGGTATAACAAGTTTGTATGCTTTGCCTTCTTTAAGGTTTGAGAACCTTCTGTCAAAACTTTCTTTGACTGTTAACAAACCTTCTATGTCTAAGTCTTCAAATTTCGCACCATTTTTTAGTCCACAATAGCAAACTTAACTGGTTCGATGTTCCAAACTTTGCTGAATGAAGACTTTTCAAAATGGTAGAAGTAAACATTCAAATATGTGAATGGGTCTAGTTCTTCTTTAAGTCCTGACATGTACTTGTTTACTGAGATGAATTTTGTCATCTTTTCTATCGGATAAAAAAATATTTTTTTTTTTAAATTTACTCAGAAAAATTTTTCTTTGTATATACACCATTCTGTACGTCTAAAAGACTTTTGACATTTGCCAAGAATGTTCGTTTAGACGCTGTCATATAACCATATTCTTGACAATATTGTTTATACGAATCGTACAATGACCTTTCATCTAAACACTCAAAGTCAGTTTCATCTATGAACAGTTCATATACACTCTTGTTTGCTTCTAACAATGTTTGTCTCTCTTCGGTATGTGGAATTTGTCTTGGATTGAACTTTGAAATATCTAATGTCATAAAATATGAGAACAAGTGGTTGTAAAAGTCAGATGTCAAAGTTTCTGACAAAGCGTCAAAATATTCTGTATCTTGCATATGAGCTTCTGACGTTCTGACAACTACATATCTTCTGTCAGAACTTTCTAACTTCATCGGAACAGCATTGTTTGAAACCATAATGAAGTTTGCAACATTTTCACAAACTCTTTGGTCTTTATACTTTCTTTCAACAACTCCAACTTTATCTGTTATAAGACTCTTCAAAGCATCTGAGTTCAAAACTTTTGTTGTATCTATACTTTGAAGTTCATTGCAAACTATAAGTTTCATATTCTCTATTGAGGAGTTAAACTTGCCACAGATGTTTTCTAAGTTTGTCATATTCGGATTCGAATAACCTTCTAACAGTTTGCACAAAATATCTGTAAAGAATGTGTTCTTACCTGTTCCTTGTTTTCCAATTATAATGAGAGCAGTTTCATTTTTAGCACTTGGATGTTGTAAGATGTTTGCAAACCAACATAAGATATACTCATAAACCTTTTCGTTTCCATTGCATATAATTTCTTTGACATGGTCTAACCAAGCTTCTATAATATTTTCTTTCCATTCTACTTGTTCGTATTTATATCCAGTGAAGATAGAATAGAAGTTTGGAGATGGTGTATAAAACTTTATACCACGAACTGAAAAATCTTCAAGTTTTGACAATAAGATATCCCAAGCATCTAACATCTTCATGCCAACTTGTACGACTTTTATTTTCTTAAGTTTCTGTCTACATTCTTGTTCTGAAACTATTGTTGCTCTTGGTTTGTTAAAGACTACATCCCATTCTTTCATAACATAACATTCTGGGGCAGAGTCGACATAAATGACTAAACGTTTCAAATTCTCGACTGCTTTGTTATAGTCTCGAAATGGACACATATTTCTGAATGTTTGGAAGTCATAAAAATCTGAAACATCTATTCTGTACATTTTTATAAAAATAAAAAAAATATTTTTTTTATTCTTGACTTTGTTCTTGAGCTATTTGTTGCATTTGTTGTTCTTGTAATACAATACTTTCACCAGTTGCATCTTCCAATTCGAAACTTTCTGCCGTCATTGACAAATACATAGGACATAAAAGTTTTACAGGAACAAAGTTTGCGTCAACTAAGGTTAAGTTTATGTTTGCTAAAGTGTTTGAGTTTACTAAAGCTGAAAACTCTGCATTCGAATGAACAATAGGCAAACCAGCAGAGAATGTGTTGTTTATACGCATAAGTATCTTTTGGTCATAGTAGTTTCTGTCGACATTCGAATAACACTTTGAACCTAAGTTTGAAACAATATATAAAATAGGTGTACTTAAAGTCAATGGAACAGACATTCCTTGTATGACACCTTTTCCTGTTATAGGAAACTGTTGGTAGTAAAAACCAGATATAAGTTTTGTATTATAGCTCATATCGTTTAGAGTAAACTCAGTCGGACATCCAAACATAATGAAACCTGCTCTAGTTGCAGCACATGTTACACCCGTACTTAAAGTATTAAATAAGTCAACAAAACCTGTTGGTGGTATATCTGAGTAAGTATCTTCAAAGGAGTATTTTTTACCATTCACAACAACAAAGTCTTCTGGTGTCAAAAGAGCAAAACAGGCTTTAGTCGTCATTGTGTTTAAAGTTAGTTTACAATATCGTCCTTGAGGACTTTGTAAGTTTGTTGTTATAGAATTATATGACTCGGGGTTTTTAGTCGTAATAGTATAAACCATTATGTCTTCTGCCATTTACTTAGCAAATAAATTTTAATGAAATGTTGTGGTCGTCAAATATTTTTATAACGTCTGGGAAACTATATTTTAAGTTCAACGTTTCACCTCCTTTCATAACGTATATCTTGTCAATGACATTATATGAAACACCACAGCAACTAACGTCGGGTTCTATTTCTTTGATGTTTATATCGTCTGCCTCTGTCAAAAGTTTCAATAGTTCTTTCAAAACTTCATGAGGTGCAATGACATATGAGTTCACTTTTACAGGGTTGTGTTCGACCAAGTTTAACATTATACTTAAAGCTTGACAAATCTTCTCCTGAGTTTGAAGTTTGTCTTTCAGTTGTTGGTAGTCGTTTCGAATATCTGCAACAGAACTTAAGTCTCTGCTAACTTCAGGATATGTTGGTTGTTCTTTTACAGGAACAATTGTTATACCATCTTCGTCCTCGTATGGTTTCCCCACTTCAACATCTCTGTCTTTGACATTGACAATAACACTTTGACTGTTTGTTTGAGTTGGTGAATTTAACTTCACATCTGCCACCGCCATTAAACCTTTTGAAACACTTACGCTTCTATTTTTCGGAAATGACATTTTACTTAGAATAAAAAGATGGACGTATTCGAGTATCTCTTCGAATTGAAGCAGAACAAAGTTTACACACACAAACAATACAAATACATTGACAGAATAGTTCTTTATACAAACAATGGTAAATGTTATAGAATAGCAGTCTTTGCTGAACCAAAATATTTTCATAAAGCAAAGAAAGTTGGTATAACTGAAATGGTGAAAGTTCTTGAAGCAGACAAAAATATAACTTCAAAACTTACAGATATTTCTAAAGGAAAGTTTATAATACAATATTATGTCAAAACTGGCGTACTGTCAATATTTGACGGAGAGAAGTCAGTTCAAGAACAACTTACTGACCTGCTGCCAAAATCTGCTCGATGGAAGCTGTCGTTATGCCAATCTGAGGAGCCCCAGCAGGTTCATCGAACGAATCTTCAAAAGAGCATCTTCCGTGAAAAGTGCTATTGGTTTTGTAAACTTCTTTGCTTTCAATTCATCTGGACCGTCTCTGTCACCAGTATATTGTATTTGTACAGTACCAACAGTTGAAATACCACCCATAAAGTCTTCTGAGTCAGCAAATGGAATGCCAAGCCAAAAGTTGAAACGGTCTCCATTTGTATATTGAGTTTTTTGACCTCCTGTATGAGTCCATACTTTCACATATGGCATAATAGAACTTTGCATTTCAGGTTAATGGGTTGTTGTGAAGTTGTTGTTAAAGTTCATAGCATCTAATGTCAAGTTGTATGACCTCATATCCTCAACTGTAGAATATTCTTCTCTTGGATAATATTTGCCATCTATGTTTATATGATATTTAATACCAGGGTTGTAGAAACAAGAATAGTCATTTATAGTTCGTCTTGAACAGTACAAAACATAGTATCTGCATGTTTCATTGCAGTTGTTAAAGCAATATCTGTTCTTGCACCTGGGTCAGCACTTTGGTTTCCAACTTCACCTGCAAAGTCTTTGACAATATTTGGTTATAGGGAACATAAGTGGAACTGCAATATATTTGGCAGCTAAAGCATTTGAAATATCTGGGTCCAACATATAGACTGCAAGTCTGCTTTCTATTCTCTTGCATTTCAAATTTTTCGCATGTAAATTAACTGGTCCCAAGCAGTTCCAGCAGCATTGAAATAATAGTTTTACTTCATTGTTGAAGTTTGAGAAACCAAAGTCTAAGTCAACTTTGTCTTTGCAAAATTCGGCGAATGACGTTTTATTTGTTCCCTCTACGTCTGTAATAGTGAATGGGTCTTGTGTTGTGCAATGACTAAGTTATTTTTGCTTGGAGTAAGTTCAATAGAAATTTTTCCTGCCCAGTTTGGCAAGTATCTTAAAAACCTGAAAGATGAGGAAAGATGACCAAAGGAACTCTAAGTTTCAGTTTTACTTTAGTGGCAGCAGTTCCATCTGAACCAGAAAGGTTAACATAAATCCTGGAACGT
This sequence comes from Trichomonas vaginalis G3, assembly GCF_026262505.1. NCBI lineage: Eukaryota > Parabasalia > Trichomonadida > Trichomonadidae > Trichomonas > Trichomonas vaginalis. Next base: position 1,658,624 of record NC_067204.1, on the reverse strand, counting down.
TAGGGTCAAGTCTTCTTATTTTCTCAATATTTGCATACTGGTCTGTTTGTTCTCTAGTTGTGGTTGTACTGAGTTCTCAAAGCGAACCATTCATAGTTTGCCCATGTTACTGTTTGAACTAAGTCAGAGTTAGAATATATCTTATATCCCATGAAAACTTCTGGAGCATATTGGTATCCGACATAGAAAATTCCATTGCAACCTTTCTTGTCAGACAACTTGCAGAAGGTTTTATTTCAATGTCTTGTTCCACGTATAAGAATGAGTTGTCAATAGAAATAATGTGAAACCTGTCGCAAGCAATATCTACTGTTGTTGAAGAACCTTCTCCAAACTCACCTACGTTTCCATAAGAAACAGCAGTTGTATATTCGTAAGTTCCAGGAACTATTTCTGACCTTCTAATGGCATTGTCGCATTCGTTATACCATTCGGAAACATTTTCCGTTCATGGCATCCAAAAACTGTTGGCGTTATATTCTGAGCGGCGTACATTTCATATGGGTAAAAATATAGAAATAGTTGGTTTATGTGTCATAATAGAACCCACGTGACCAAGCTTTACTTTCTCCTGGCTGAGTTTTTAACTTTCTTTTTCCTTCATTGCCACTACTTTCACTAGATGAAGTTACTTCTTCACTATTTTCACTTTGTTCTACTCTTCTTCTTTGGTGTCGCTTTTGGTAACTTGCCCTCTGCTTCAAGTTGTTGCATCTTTGCCTCATTTCACCTAGTATGTTGTAAATTTCCCATGTCCTTTTTTGCCTTTGGGCTCTGGTCGCCCATCTCAGGTAACCTATATCCTAGAAAGATTTTGTCATAGTTTGTATTTGAGTCTTCGCTTATTGTTTGCATGACTCTTTCCTGAGTTTCCGGTTCAAGCTCTTCAAACAGAGCTTGTCCATATGGAATAAGCTCGTTTCCAAATATATGTTTTTGTAGCCATTCTGGTTTCTTTCCATGTTACCAATAATATCTTTTGTGAATGGGAAAGCTTTTACCCAATGTTTCAGTCTTGCGTCATTTATTTCTGTAGTTGGTTTTATTTTGTCAAGGAACATGTTTTTCAATACTAACATTTCATTTGTACTGTCCATTTGAGTTTTCTTAAATATTCATCCCTTCTCGGTTCATTGTCTGCAATGTAATTTTATGACATTTTGCAAACTTTCGTTTGCAAGGTCATGTACAATAGGTTCTCTTCCTTCTCTCTCCCTAACTTTCTTTCTAAACTCTTCACCAAATATACCATCTTTATGGTTCTGTGTAGTTCTTTGAGATAAATGTTCTAGAACGTCAGGTGTTATATTTCCATCAGCCATGTTCATTTCATACTGGTTCAAAAATATCTGCATCTTTCATATCTTTCAATGGCATTAAAGCCGCGCTGAAAATACCAGCTATATCTGGTTCACCATTCACTTCCATTGCGTCTACAACTTCTTGGAATTGTGGTTGTAAGTTTATGAACCACCTATCCGATTAGCTTTATGACCCCATCTCATTGTAGTTCCATAGTCTGCAGAAACAAAAGTAGGTTTGTTTCCATATTGGTTAGGTTTCTGAATGAACTTTAAACAATGTTTCATTTCTATATGTTTTGTTGAAATTTAACCTTTTATTTTCACCGAGTTCAGCCAAAGATTGAACGTTATATGGTCGTAAGTAAAAAGGATTGTTGTATTTGCGTACATTTTCTTTCAGTACTTCCATTCTATGCTGAATATTTCATCTGATGTTGGAGTCTTTTGTATGTCGGCGAACATTTTTCGATATTCTTCTACTATGTCAGCCGAATTTTTCTTAGACTCTTGGAAAGATTCCATATTCCCCGCATACACTTGTTGAGGGTCAAGATTTTTCGGCTGTTCCAAATCTTCATCTAGTTCTGTGAAGTTAGTTTCCAAAGGAGGGACTTGTTCGTTTCCTTCAGGCTCTTCTAGCTGTTGTTGCTGAAACTATTTCTTCCATGTCTGGTTGTATCTGAACTTCTTCCTGTGGAGTTTCTTGTACCTCATCTGCTGGCATTTCATATATTCCGAGACCGTTTTTAACAAGTTCCCTATTTAAGTCATCCGCATTCATAACCCTTTCTTCTTTCGTTCCGTCGTCTATTTTTTACGCGTTTCATGAAGATAGTTGAATTATCATTTATCTCTGACACCAAATATCTCGGAGTAAATTCAGTCATGTCATTTGGATGATATGCTATTAAATCATATCCCTTAGCGAGCTTGTATTTTCCAGGTTTGAAAATTATATCCCATTTGGTGCTGAACCATAAAGCTAAATAGGTTTCGGGTCAGTATTTCCTTCCTTGAACTTTCTAATAGCTTCTTTATATCTGTCACTAAAGTCAAGAGTATCTGGGTAACCATAATTTTCCTTAAGCATTTTTAAGAATTCTTGGTTTCCTTGTTCTCTACTTCTTTTATGTCCTTGCTCTGTTTGTGGTTGTGGTGCAGTGTTTTGAACTGTTGGTTGCTGTGCTGGTTGTGGAGGTGGTTGTTGTGCTGGTTGTTGTTGTGGTGCTGGTTGTTGTGTTGGTTGTTGTTGTGGTGCTGGTTGTTGTGTTGGTTGTTGTTGTTGTGCTGGTTGTTGTTGTTGTGTTGGTTTTGGTGCATGCCTGTGTCTGTGTCCATGTGACGATGTAAATGTTTTAGGTAGTCCTGGTGCAGGTGCTTCTCTTGGAGGGTTTGGTGGTATATAAGTTCCACTAGCTAGTATATAAGTTCCACCAGCTGGTATATAAGTTCCACCAGCTGGCACATATGTTCCATCTGCAGCATAGTGTCCTACCTGACTTTTCGTTTTTAAGAAAGCATTTACTAGGTCTGTTTTGGTCTGTTGTAACTCTTTTTCTTGACTTTCCACAACAGTTGCTCTAACGGCGTCATAGGCACTTTGAACTGCCTGTCTCGTTGCTGCATCTGTTATTTTCGTCATATTTTGTGCTACTTCTCTTAACTCTTTGTCGAAACCTTCAGACTTCAGTTTCTTTCCAGATGAGAAGTCGTTCACTTGTTTCACCTTACTATGAAGAGCTTCGAAGGCGTTCTTAAAGTCAGCATTCATTAAAGCTTCATTTGAACTGTCTTCATCCGCTTGTATTTTTGTCCTTATTGACCCTATAAGTTGGGCTGCTTTGGCGTGGCTTGGGCATCTAACCAGTCATTGTTAGCTTTTATATATTCTGCGCTTTTCATTGCCTTTTGCATGGCTGCGTCGTTATTTTTACTTTCTTGTGCTAAAGTTTTCATACTGTACGGTTTGGTTTTGCAACTGTAAAAGTTTTTCTGCCTTTACATTTGCTTCAACTTCTTTTTATACTCATCGCTATCCATATATGTCTTCAGGGCTTTTTGTTTTATCTCTTCATCTTTCAGTACTTTATATTGAGTAGTATGGTTTTTCAAATTTACAACATCTTGTTCCATTTTTGCTACTTCTGCTGCTTTTTCTGACACTTTTTTCGCATTTCCTCTGTACTTAGTTCTTTCAGTTGTTCTTCTTCTTCTTTTTCTCTACGTTTAACTCATTGAGTTTCTTTGTGTGTCTGTCATATTCTAGTTTCTTTTCGTTTTCACTTATTTGCTTCTGTATGTCTATGTTTGACTTTTTGACATCTGCTATTTGATTTTTGAGTGAACTCAAATTCATTTGACTTTGAGGGTTATATGCTGTTCCGTCTGCAGCTCCACCATAGCCTGCCATTTTCGCTAAAAGTGCCGCTCTTAAACCTCCACTCTGTGCACCAAAACTCGGTTTAAAAGCATAGGGTTGCTTGACATTTGTTGCAACATAGTGGGGTCATTCATTATTTGTTGTTGCAACTGTTGTTGTGGTGTCAGTTTTACTATTGGATGTTTCAATGCTCTCTTCCTCTTACGTATATTCTTACGTAGCTTACGTGGCATTTTAAGTGAAGTAAAAAACGGTTTTTGACAGATGTTTATATGACACTTTCTCCGGTTTATAGGACCTCTCTCATATTCTATCTTGTCATATCTAAACTCATAGTCATGTATGTCCTCTAACCATCTCATAACGGTTTCCAAACCACTTTTATCGGATGTAAAGTAAAAGCATGGATGGTTATGTAAAACGTCTAAAGTTTCTAAAGAGTCTCTCAAAGTATACTTCCTTGGAACGCCCGTAACTTTTCCTGTAGCGACGATAGACCCTTACTTGTCCGGACAAAGTTATACTATTTTGAGTGCTCTACCAAAAAAGTCAACGACGACGACTCTCAAAAATTTTTTATGGGCTAGAGGGCGCAACGCGCCCGGGAAGCCCCCAATACCCAAAAAAACTTCATTTATACTAAACATCTTCAGGGCTAGAGGGCACGAAGTGCCTGGAGGCCCCACTACCTTTTTTTTTTTTTTTTTTTTTAATATATCCTTTATTTCCTCGTTTGTGAATCCTAATTTTTTAACGTTGTTAGTTTTGACGCTCATTTCATACAAAATAAAAAAATAAAATAATAAACATAACTAAGTTTTAATTTTTCGTAAGAAGTTTATTTTTTAAATTTTTTTTTTATTTTATTTCATTATGGTAGTGAATCTTTCATTCATGAAAATAATTATTTCTGATTATTTTATTCTCTCGTACATACTAGATTTGAAGAATTCGGAACTTTTACCATAATCTCCTAAATGTTTTCTTATCCCTAACGTGTGCCAGTTATTATATGAAACTGAATAAACTTTATCTTTATTTACACCTTTCATCACTTCAATATATTTATATCTCAGTTTTGATTTAGCATTTTCATATTCATTAGCGTTTAATAATTCACAGTCTTCCTTTTTTAATTGATGTTTAAGATATTCAGGATTTAATACTCTAACGTTTATAGCTCCTAACTTAGTTCTAAAGGTTTTTCTACAAAATTTAGGAATTCCATCCTCTTTAATGTCATCAATGATTTCCATTTCATTATTTTCAATTTCTTCTTCTCGTTTATGAGGTCTTTGTATTATGAACTCCATTGATTCCATGAAATTAAATATTCTTTATCATTATATTTATACCTCATTAGCTTATTTTGGCTTTCATATTCATTTAATAATTCACAATCTTCATTTTTAAATTGAAGTTTAACCCTTTCAGGATTTAAACAATGTTTAATTAATCGCGGAATATCTGACATCATCTATATATAGCTTCTTTTATTGTAATAAACAGAAATTCATCAAAAGTGATAGCTCTCAATTTTTTGACATTTGTAAATTCTAAATTGAATGAGAAAAATGAAATAATACTAAGCATAATACAATATTCTAGATTTAATTATAATTAGGAAAAAGTTAGTTTTGAGAGTACTTTTCATAGGCATATAGAATGAAATCTTCTGAAAAATAATATCACATAAACTCATATTATTTTCTAATATATAACTATTTTATATAAAAATCAAATTCAATGATCTTAAAAGCGAAGGATAAACCTCAAAATTTACGAATATAATGAGTGGGAATATAATGCTTATCTATCATAAAACCATATGAAATATCAATTTTTGCTTTACGCCTAATTTTTGACGACAATTAGCAAAAAATGTTAAATGTTAACACTCAGTCCATTTGAATATGAAAAATAAAATTGACTTTGATTAAATGTTTTTATTTATCATGCAATTCTTCTTGCGACCAAAGATTTGAATAAAAGTTCAAAAAATAAGATAGCTTAAAAAATAATATACGGTAGTGTTTACTAATAGATGAATAGTATATAAATTCTATTAAAATGGATTTGATCCAAAAAAATATATAAAATTTGATCATAAATAAAATCGTTTTAAATTACTTCTTCATTTAAATTATAACAATTATTTTTGGTTTTATATTTTTTTGGATCAAATCCATTTTAATAGAATTTATATACTATTCATCTATTAGTAAACACTACCGTATATTATTTTTTAAGCTATCTTATTTTTTGAACTTTTATTCAAATCTTTGGTCGCAAGAAGAATTGCATGATAAATAAAAACATTTAATCAAAGTCAATTTTATTTTTCATATTCAAATGGACTGAGTGTTAACATTTAACATTTTTTGCTAATTGTCGTCAAAAATTAGGCGTAAAGCAAAAATTGATATTTCATATGGTTTTATGATAGATAAGCATTATATTCCCACTCATTATATTCGTAAATTTTGAGGTTTATCCTTCGCTTTTAAGATCATTGAATTTGATTTTTATATAAAATAGTTATATATTAGAAAATAATATGAGTTTATGTGATATTATTTTTCAGAAGATTTTGTGTTCTTCTTCAAAATTTTATTTTTTTATTAAAAAGAATCTTTACAAAATATACATTTACTTTAATTAATATTTAAAAACGTGCTCTATCAAAAGTTCCAAAAATTCAATATTTTAGCTTTTCTGAGGTGTCACTTTTGATGAATTTCTGTTTACAACATTATAAAAGATAAAAAAATAAATTATTTTAAAATTAATGTTAATTTAAAGGTAGTCTCACGAAAATACGTTATTTTCCCGATGCCTTGGAAGCAGCTTTGCAGGTTACCCGTAAGGTAACCAGTAGAAGTTTCTGAGCAAGGATGAAGAAGATTAAAGAGCCTTTTTATTGCAAACGCTATATTTGTAAGTGTCTTTGTAGAACTTCTCATAAATTCAAAGATTTCCAAAAACGAATTTTTCGATTTTGATATAATAAATGATATTTAAACAAATTATAGATGTGTTTGCAATTAAAAAAATCCGAGTTAACTACAATATCTTCAATTTTTGTCGTTCACTTTTTCATGTCATACTGATAGCAAGAATACTCACCCAATTTGGTTACACTTCATGATAGTTTGAAGTAAAAAAATGCCACAGTTTTTTTTATTTGATATCGTTATCTAAATTTTGTACAGAAATGAAATAAATTATAATATGAAACGTGTGTTATTATGCTTGTTGGGAAACAATCCAATACTTATGTCTGAATGAAATGATTATTTCTACGAGATTTTGCATATTCAGCTAATAATGCTATCAAAATCAAATAACAATAAAAAGTTATTTTGTACATAATGTAACTTAATCTTTAATACTATATAGAACTTCGAAATACGACTAAAAGGTGCGAGTTACGCTTAAATACCTTTTTTTCCATCGAAACTTGAAAGTGAGGATAACTCAATGGGTAGGGGTATGGGTTCGACTTTTTCTATTGGGCAACTATTTTTTTCTTTTCATTGTTTCAGCATTTTTTTATGCGATTATGCATAATTATTTGATTTCCTATATATTCAATAATAAATTTGTTCCGAACTCTTAACAAATAAATAAATTTTTAGAATATTTAAATTTATAGCTCCCTACATTAATATAAAGTGTTCGAATAGTTCATATATAGTTTCTTTAAAATAATTTGTTTCATTTTAAATTGGTTTGGCACAATGCTTGACATAACATGCACAAAGCTATGCCATTTTAAAATATGTATATCAATCAAGCCGATTAAGTCCATCCTAAACGAAAATCATCGATACTCATGAATTTATGATAGTCGTTCTTGATATAATTGCGCGTTTTAAAAAATGCTTACTTTTGAACACAGAACTTATCTATCCATATTTATCAATGAAAGTTTATAAGATGCATTAATGACAAAACCTTACTTTATCAATTATAATCTTATCGTAAATTTCAAACTACAATACTGTGGGGCAAATATTAAATAACCACTATGTTGCGGATTTTATGTAAGTCTGCAAACTGTAAAATGTAATTAAACACAAATAAAAAAAAAATGTAAATTTTAATCGAGAAATTTAGCAATCTTGAAAGCCTTGATCGGCATCTTTTACAAGATGTCAGTAATGCATATTCAATAACTATGAAAATCTAGCCAAGCATGGATTTTTTTCGAAAAAAAATTGTATTAAATTTCATTTTTCATTCTTTATACAAGTTTTAACCTTTGGTGCAATTATATCCTATCGCAAATGCATTATTGACGTTATTACTTGGATACTTCTTCATAACGCTAAATCTTCAAATTAGTTATGTGTTTGTTACTAATAGAAGTTGGAAAGGTATTAAAAAAGGAAATGTTAATAAATATACATGTTTAATTAAAAAACAAACAAGAATAAATTAAATAATTTTATTTCTTAGGAAAGTCTAAGTTTTGTAATAGATAAATTGCTTTTTGTGTCTCTTCTTCATCAATTTCTGGATGTTGATTCTCAGGTGGCGGACTAATTAAAACATCATGGGCAATATCAAACCATTGTTTTAGTTCGTTGGCAGAAGGAAAATGATCTTCTTGTATTGGCGTTATTAATGATTGAAAATCATCAGTTGATTCTGCATTTTGGGAATTTTCCAAATTTTCATTTGGAAAATTTGAATTTTGAGATATTGTTTAAGCACTCAGATCTCATTTTTAAAATATCTGCACCAAATTCTTACATCTGATAATTTTCATGTGTAACCAATGTTTCCCAATCCATTTGCCATACCCTACTAATCGCAAATTCATTCCCTTTAATTTTGTATTAAATTTAAATTCCAATCTTAATTTCTACATTATTTATGCTAACCCTTTAAATTTTGTTCTTATTTATTCACCCTCAGATACAAATTTATTTAGAATGTATTCCTCTGAGGTCTATATTTGTATTCGAAAATAAAATCTTTAAAACTCTCTAAGTTATCATTTTCTCTTCAGATATCTAATATTTTTCTAATGACATAACTACTTTGGACGCATATCCAAATTCCAAAAAAAATATGGAAAAAATAAAAATGAAATTGAAAAATACAATTTTTGATATGTAAAAAGAGATTTTGAAAAAAATTGGGAAAAAGAGTATCTAATAAAATTGTTTGAGATCTATGTAGACATAGTTTTTACATTAAAAAATCAATAATATTGAAATTGATCTGAATATATCTTTTTTTTTTAAGTTTGAATGCATTAATCTCAAAGCATTTGATAAAATACTGGTTTTATTTCAAAATTCTAAATAATTTGTAATTAGATCTTTATGATGTAATTTAATTTTAAACAAGTACAGATAAAGAGAATCATAATAAAGGTGATCTATATTGCTTAAGTAAAATTGAGTATAATAGATCGATCTTAAGATTAGTAGATTAGAGTCTAGATCTTAGCAACAAGATCTGAGGAAGTGAGATCGAGTTTAGATCTTAGCAACAAGATCTGAGGAAGTAGATTTGAGAGTCGAGAGTTTAGATCTTAGCAACAAGATCTGAGGAAATAGATTTGAGAGTCGAGAGTTTAGATCTTAGCAACAAGATCTGAGGAAGTAGATTTGAGAGTCGAGAGTTTAGATCTTAGCAACAAGATCTGAGGAAGTAGATTTGAGAGTCGAGAGTTTGGATCTTAGCAACAAGATCTGAGGAAGTAGATCTTAGCAACAAGATCTTAGAGAGAGTAGTAGATCTTAGCAACAAGATCTGAGGAAGTAGATTTGAGAGTCGAGAGTTTGGATCTTAGAAACAAGATCTGAGGAAGTAGATTTGAGAGTCGAGAGTTTAGATCTTAGCAACAAGATCTGAGGAAGTAGATCTTAGCAACAAGATCTGAGGAAGTAGATTTGAGAGTCGAGAGTTTAGATCTTAGCAACAAGATCTGAGGAAGTAGATCTTAGCAACAAGATCTGAGGAAGTAGATCTTAGCAACAAGATCTGAGGAAGTAGATCTTAGCAACAATATCTGAGGAAATAGATTTGAGAGTCGAGAGTTTGGATCTTAGAGTCAGATCTTAGCAACAGATCTGAGGAAGTAGATTTGAGAGTCGAGAGTTTAGATCTTAGCAACAAGATCTGAGGAAGTAGATTTGAGAGTCGAGAGTTTGGATCTTAGCAACTAGATCTGAGAGTTTTATCATTTCCGGCATATTGGGCCGAAAAGGAGTGATCCGCGTAAGTATGAAAAAAAGTGAATTTTGTTGTATGGTGTTTTTTATTATATCCGTTTCTCTCACAATTTTCAATAAATATTATTGTTCAAACGGAAATATAAATAAACAATTCAAAAATAAAAATGTAAATGTAAATTGAAAATGTATTATAAACATGCTACAAAGCGTATATTTTAAACTTAAAGGAAAAATGAAATTCGTAAAAATGAGCATGATGTTTGATAAGGGAGTTTTAATTTTTTTTCAAAAAAATTAAGGAACTTAAATTGAGATTATCAGGCTATGTAGTGGGTATTTTTACGATCTGACTGCAGAAATCGAATCAGCGAGACCCGAAGATTCATATTCCGCCGGAAAAATAGGGTTTCGAGGCGTAGATAGGGATAAAAAGATGCTTTAAGAAGATCTCAGTAGAAATATGGTTTATAAGAGGATATAGGTCAGGATATAAGATTATGAAAATTGAAGAAGTGAATTATCAAGATGTATTTATGAGTAAACTATATTGTTTTAAGCTATCTAAATCTGTTTTGATATAAATTAAAGCGTATACTTATGCAAAATGCGAAATTTAAATTAATACTTTTTTTTTGCTATTTGGACACAAAGCTAACCCATCCAATAAATGACGTATACCTAGCGAGATGAAGCATTTTAACATGAAAGACAAGAAAATCTGATTACTTGTGTTGAAAGTTTCTGTATTTCGTCTTCTTCCAAACACAGCGTTCAGATGCAGAAGAAAATGCAGCCGTAATGACGCAAAAAGACACTAAAATAAATTAGAGAATTTCTGTAAAGTTTTTACTGAGCTTTGTTATTGAACCCGAATTTGTTGCTGAGTGACAGGATATTAAATCTACGACATTCATGAGTAATTGTTATCAATTTGTCAATAAATTATGTTGAAGATGGTTTAAATGTCTTCGAAGGCATGAAATTAGATCCTAAATCTGTTTGAGTTAATAAAAGAGAACAAATGTTGAAAGAGTTGTCATATTGCCTACAAAATTTTCAAACATTTGCATTGAGACAATGTGAAAAAATGATGTCCAAAATACCTTTACTAAAATATTTTTAATTTGAATCATAACAAGGAAAAACAATAATGGCAGAATAAGAAAAAAAAACAAAGATGTTATGATTTGAACAGTTGCCTTTTAGATTCAAAAAGAGCATAGTGTTCCCAACCCCTACACTACCTTCCTTTCTGATAAAAAGCTGAATAATTAGTATTTAATGAATTCTCCAGCTTGGGGATTTGCGGCTTTTCCAAAATCTGTTATGATAGTTCTATATAGCAATTGATATATAATATGTTTTTTATAATCAAATAATTTTTTAGTCCAGATAAATTTTTTAAAATTTCAAAGTCTTTCCATTCTACTAACGCTCTTCACATCCATATTCTTTACCATATATGTAATATAACGCCTTATTTTAATTCCCATGTTTACGATTTATTTGTCGAAAAACTGTCTTGCCCATTAACATCTCGGAAAAATTTTCGACTTTTTGAATGGCCGTTTTCAAGATCTCAAAAACTGTGGGATATTTTTTACAAAGCTTATCGACATTTATTTACCACATATATGTACTATACAATGCACCTGGTTTCATCGAATTTTTACCGTCAGTTTTCTCGTGAGACTACCTTTGTTAATTTTTTTAATGAATTATAAATAAATATATTTTAATGCATCGTCTATATATAGACGTCACAAAAAAAGTCACTAAACCCTTCAACATATACTACTTATTCGGTCATTTTTTTAAAAATTAATTTTTTGTTAGAGATAAGAGCTAAAACTTTGCAGACAACTCCCCCATGTCTAGCAAATTTAACATTCGTCTCCCATTTTTATATATTTGGTTTAGAATGTTCGAAAATGCGTAATATGGTCATGAATATTAATTGAAAAGAACCTTGAATTAATTCAATCTGATCTCACAAAATATTTTAAATTACAAACTTTGTAGTTTGAATAGATAATTAGTAGTAAACTCAAATAACTAGTTTATTTTTGAATAAAATTATTTGAATTTATTCAGTTTTGTGAATTTTCCTTCAAAAATCAAGTTTAAATATCTTATTTGCCATATAATTATAAATACAATGAAACATATTCGAAATTGAAAAGAATGACTTTTTCTGTTCTTTCAATCATTCAATTTGAATTTTGCAATATTGGATTTCCCATTAAATAGCTATTAAAAACAACAAGCAATTTAACTTACATTCAAATTTATTTGTGTTATATTCAATCTTCTCAAAACTTATAATTTTCGGCTATAGCATGATTATATGCTATATAATAAACCTATAATTGTATCATTCTTTCAATTATTTGAAGAGAAAACCGAAAAAATCTATTTTCGGTCTATAACAATTTGCACCTCGAATCTCTTAAGATTTAGGAGCTTCATTTTCTCTTTAATACAATATTACGAATTATTTCTTTTTTAACGACTTTCTCAAAATTCTTGAGAAAGATCTTTTACAGTTTATGCTTTATATCGACATAAATATGATTAATTTTTAGCAAGTACTCTTTATGCTTTTATCATCATATTGTCGATTAATTATTATGTACTTTTTATCCAAATTGGTGAAATTTCTCACATGTTTCAATCATATTGATCAATTAATTGCTGATGAATAAGATCACCAACAAGCATGAGTGCCTAACTAATACTTTGAGCTTCCTAATTTCTCTATTATATTTCTTCATAAAATGAATTCATATGTCTCATCAGATCATTTATATAAATTTATGATCCCAATATATTACAGTTATTATAAATATTATTTACATCGTTCAAAAGCAAATTATTATTTTGTGCTCTATAAATTTATCAAAGATCTTTAACTATAATATCAAATTCTCAATTATCTGCTATAGCATATTCATATTTTTGATTTTCAAAAAGTTTTTTTATAATGAGCCTCCCCATGAACATGTCAAAAAATGAAATTACGATTCTCAATTCGTGAATTATTCAATTATCGACCAACCATCTTGTGATTAACTTTTTCTTTTTTAGATCCTATCATTATATATATTCTCTTTTTGGCAATAGTATTCTGATGGGAGCTGGGAAATTTGAAAAAGAAATATTTTTTTAATTTTTAATAAAAACCAAACACATTTCGGCGGCTTGCATATATTCATAAAAATGCATTCTATGATTAACATTAACTTAAACAGTGTCAAAAACAAGCAAATAAATGAGAATTGCTCAATTTCGATTACAATTTTGAGGATAAGATGATCTTATACGAATAATATGCAACATTTCAAGATATATTTATTGAACGTACGACTAACTATGAGTATTTTACTCATTTATTACCGAATTTTCTGCTGTTTTCAGAAACATTTCAAAATTAAAAGAAATTGAAAAATTGAGATCGCGCAACGTCAAGTTCTAGAGAATCAAAACCTGATAGTAAATATGCTAAATATAAGCCTTCGAGAAGGCAAATATTGATTTTTGTTGTATCTATTGAATTTTTTTTGTTCATAAAATTTCATTCAAATCTTGACACTAAGTAACATCATGAACTGAATAAGCAAGTGGAGATAATTTATTCGTTACTATCTCCAAGTCTATTCTTTCCAAGAATATTATTTCTGGAGACATTTTTGAAGAAATACCAACAATAACTTCATTGTTTTTTATATGTAATTGTATGGTGTTCATAATCTCCTACTTATAGTAGATATTCACGAATTAAATTTTCAATTCAAATTTAAGTGTATTTTTTCAAATTGACAAATAAATATAGAGCTCAAGTTAGAAGCTTTGGATTAACATATGTGAATCAAATGATAGATATGACTATTTGGATCTTTTAGTTCGAATATGAAAGAAATCTAGGTTATATTACCGAAGTTTGAGAGGGTTCTGAGATAATTTATAAAAGACTGCACTGGCATTGCATGAAAAGGATCTCATTATATAAGTTTGATAGTAAAAGAAGGGGAAGCTATGTGATAAGAAAGTATCGTTAAATACTACAGAGCTGCTTTTATATATTAGATGCAAAATGATCAGTTCTGCATCATGAATTTCGTATTCAAAATTTCTCTTATTTTTATTTTTTTCAAACATGTTTTAATTAAATATATGATCCGAAGTATATACAGTGCAAGTAATAAACTCCGATCAAGTCACTGAACAGTATCATTTGTCCAAATGTGAAGTGAAAATATAAAATGATCAAATAATTTTTTTCATGACCATATTTGTTATTTAATTTGATATGATTAAATTTCAGATTTGAAAAGATTGAATGGTTAACATCAAATTGAATATTTGAATAAATTTTATTAGGAATATTATTCTTAACATTATGATTATATTCTAAGCATTTTTTGACAAAATATTGTCTTGAGAAGACTGCAATTTTACACAATGAAAATCAAGATTGTTGAGCGCAGGAGTACGCAATAAATACTAATCATCTTTCCGAAGATTTACATTTCAAGTTCGAAATCTTGATTTCACCGATAGAGGCATACAGACTAGAATAAATATACAGTACAATACATAATCTTTGTTACTATCGGATCAATATCGATTTTTGAAGATTATATTTTTCGCATAAATTTTACTTTTTTGAGAAGCCCGCATAAACTATACAAATTTTACATCCCTTCACTTTTAATGTCAGATCTCGCCTCTTTACTTGCCCAGCTTGGCCAGAACAATCAGGCTAAGCCAGCAGCACCAGATGGTCAACCAGCTCCATCACCATTTGTAAATTTGAATCTTAATTTCCAAGCTCCACCTCCACAACAACAACAGCAAGCAAATCCATTTGCTGCTTTACAATTACCTGCATTTCAACCAGCCCCACAAAAGGCTGGAAACAATCCACCAACGCCACCACCACAATTCCAACAACCTCCACCACAAACTTACAATGATAGTCAATTTGGCACAAATTTGCCACCAACACGCGAAGCACCTCCACCATTTGGTCAATTACCAACATTCCAGCCACCACCACAACAAACTTCATTGCCACAATTCAATTTCAACCCACCACAACAGCAGGCACCACCTCAATTCAACGCACCACCACCACAATTCAATGCACCACCACAGCAGACATTCCCAGCAACACCAAACTTCAACATCAACGTAAACATCAGTGTTCCAGAGCAACCACAACAAGAGAGCGAGTCAAAGGAAAAGCACAAACGCTTCGAGGAAGACAACACAATCAGTGTCGAATTCATCCAATTCTCAAAGCACCCTGATTTCCAAGTCGGAAATACAGTTCAATATGATCCAAACGGCGGCAAATCCATCCAAGCCGTCATCGACAATGTCAAGAACGGCACTGTCATCGAGATTCCTGCCGGTGAGTACAACGAAGAACTCACAATCATCAAATCAGTCGCACTCAGAGGTATCGGCCAAGTTACGATCAAAGGCGAAGGAAAGACAGATACAATCTGCACTTCCAACCAATTCGTCGTTCTCGAGAACCTCCGCCTTGTCCAGATTGAGACAAGAGGTGGTGGCGCTTTGACAGTCCAGTCCGGCTACATCAAGGCCACAAACTGCGTCTTTGAGTCCGTTACAATCTCCGCTGCCCAGATTGTTGGAGATTCTTATGGCGAATTCAACAACTGCACATTCCTCAACTCATACAACCCATGCATCATGTTGTCTGACAAGGTACAGGGATACTGCTCTGGCTGCGAATTCCGCGGCTCAAGAACATTCGGTGCCCTTGCAAATGATAACTCATACCTCACATTGGAGAACTGCCGCTCCACAAAGAACGGCGGATCTGGTGTTTCTGCCAATGGAAACGGCAACGTTTTCATCCAGGGAGGCATATTCTACGACAACGAGTCATCCGGTGTCGAAGTCACCTCCAAGGGCTCAATCACCATCCAGCAGGCCACAATCTGCGACCACGAGAACGGCACTGGCGTTCTTGTACAGGGCGCTGATGTCAAGGTTATTCTTGTTGAGTCAAACATCAAGAACAATCAACTTGCAGGCATCAAAGTATCCGATGGAGCCAAACTCATCTCCAAGTCGAACAAGTATTCCGATGCACAGCAGAATGTCATCGCTTACGCCCACATGAAGGGCTGGATCACTCTCGACAACGATGAGTTCTCCGGCGAGTGCATTGCGGCCGTTGCAACATCCGATGCAGGCAGAATCGACGCAAAGAACTTGGACATCCACGATCTGACAAACGCAGCTGTTCTCTGCTACGACGGCGGTGAGTGCAACATCGACGGCGCCACAATCAACAACTGCGAGCACACAGCTCTCCAGTTCAGAGACAACGCCGACTTCTACGTCAAGAACGTCAACATCAACGGCATCAGAGATCTCGCAGCAGCTATTCTCAACGACTCAAAGGGCAAGATGAAGGACTGCCGCATTGTCAACGGCCAGACAGTTGGTTTGGAGTTGACAAATGTCAAGGATGTCAAGATCAAGCGCTGCACATTCTCCAACAACCAAGTCTGCGGCGCATCCATCCACGACGACGTCACATGCAAGTTCGACGAGTGCACATTCGAACAGAACGGACAGTTTGGCGTTGACACATCATCAAACGACGTCAAGGCAGAGTTCAAGCACTGCAAGTTCGCTGAGTCACCAGAAGCCATCATCAATATCACTAATGGTGCTCAGTCAGAATTTGAGAACTGCACAATTTCCAACGGTCCAAAGATCGGCCTCAACATCATCAATTCATCACCAACATTCAAGGGATGCGAGATCACCAGAATCGGTGTTGCCGCCATCTCATGTTCCGGCGGTGCCACACCAACATTCGACAACTGCAACATCCACGACAACGAGAACTTCGCAGCACAGATCCACCAGTCACAGACACACGCTAAGTTCATTGAGACATTCATCCTCAACCATCCAAAGTCTGTCGCAATCATCGCTCTCAACAACGCTGTCGCTGAATTCATCAGGACAAAGTTCGAGAACTCATTCCAGCCACACTGCGAAATCCGCGAGGGAGCAACAGTTTCCCTTCTCGGATGCGATGTCGGACCAACAGACAACGGCACAGGTATTCAAGTTCACTCCGAGGGTATTTTGCAGGTCGATTCATCACGCGTACACGAGTTGTCTAAGATCGGTATCTTAGTTGGAGACAAGGGATTCGCTGAGATCAAGAACTCCGCAATCGAACACTGCGGAACAACAGGTATCTTAGTTGCTTCAGGCGGAAGAATGAACGTTTCTAAGACAATCTTGGATGGAAATGGACAGCTCGCTATGCAGTTCCTTCCAAATGTCGACGCCACTGTTACAGAGTGCGTCATCCAGAACCACTCTATGTTCGGTTTCGTTATGGCACGCGGAGCTAATGTCGAGTACTCAGATAACCAATTCACAAACAACGGACAGAAAGATATTTACATCAACTAAAAACATAATTAAGGATTTTTTTATATTATATTTTCAAATTTTAATTTTTTTTTATATTCCAAGAGACTTTTAAATATATTACAAATATATAGTGTATGAATAGTCTAGTTTAGGGTTGTTAGATTCCCGACGATAGGTGTCTTGGAAGATTTGCCTGGTGTCATCATAGTGTCTTTAAATCAAAAATTTTATTTTGGAGTTAGTTTTATTGATTTTTCAATAAAAAACATTTCTAAAACAAGAAAATAAAACGATAAAATATTTATATTTTATATAAGGATCTTATATATTTAAAATAAATATCATTTTATTTTTTTCATTGGTGTCTGTCAAACCATAATACACTATTCAAAAATTCAATGTGTCTTGCGGTTTCAAAAGACACCTTCAAATTGAACGATAGCACAGACACTATTGAATTTTACCCATTGTATTTAGTTTTTACCCTTTTTATTTTTAAGAATTAATGACTGAAACAGCCGTTTTGCTATGACCTCAATCACTTTTATTTATTATTTTAAATATTATTTAATTTTATTATTTGAATAGGCCAACTTATATTTGAGAAGCTCAATTTGAGACCACTTAATACATTGAAATATCATAAATATTGAAATATTAAAAAGTGTATTTCAAAATATTGAAATTATAAAAATTTATAATACTGAAATTGAGACAAATTAATAAATTCAATGTGTTTTTTTTGAAATAACTCTCAAATATTATTTTTTTGTTTATTTAATGATGAATAAATATGATTGCTTTAGTCAATCATAAAAACTAATTTAAGTTTAAAATAATGAAAGGATAATTTGATCGTTTTTTAAAATACAATTATTTTTGATGATTTGCAAGAATCTTTGAAAAGAATATAATATAGGTTCTATTTTTGTAAAATTTATCCAAATCATGTATTACATAAATTACGATTAAAACGATGAAAGAACCAAAAAGTGTGTTTTGTGTTTTGTTGTTGCGTGTTGGATGCGGGATCCTGTTATTTCCGAAATCGACAAAAAATTTGGAAATTTAATTTCCGAAATCGAAATTATATTAATGTTTTTAATATTCTTATATCAAAAGGATTAAAGTTCATTAAGAGAAAAACAATTCTTCTTCTTCAATTTATTGGCGCATTTATTTCTACACGCCAATAAGGAAGAAAAAATTATAAGACACCATGGTGTCTTCAAAACGCTAATTTTTGATATTTTTAACAAACCTAGTCTAGTTTTTATACATTTCACACTGTAAAGAGGTAGGGCAACGATAGAAAATTTTTGGAAAAAAAGTTCGGAGATCTTAAACGTATCATATTCCCTGCATGGTTTGGTATCTTCCGCCATGCGTTGTGCCAAACATATTGACACTTTCCAATAATTAATTTATGGTATGAGTCACAGAGTTAGATTATAAAAAGAAAGTAAATAATTGCAATTAGAAATCATATATGTCGGAAATCAAATGTTGATGAGCAGAAACCTTTTACTCATCATAAAAGAGATAAATCACTAAAGATTTGTATACATTAAAATTTGATATTTGGTGCTCGAAAACTGTCTGATGGGACTCCTCCAAAATGAACCAATCTATCGCTGAGGACCAAATTAGATGATGTGGATGGTGTATTCTCTAATTCTAACTTAGGAAGAATGGGAACAAAACGAATGACGACAACAACATGTCAAACATAGATTAAATATCTATGAATCAATAAAGTATACGTGCATTGAAGGTGATAACGATCACTTGAGGCTTATAACTCTTTGACTAAATTATGCAATAATTAAATATAATTATTTTTATATTTTTATATTTTTATACTGATAGTAATTAATATACTATCCTGCTTAATAAATGGTATGATCAAATTTGTTTGAAAATTTAATTATGTATATGAAACTATGTCTTCTATATAAAAATCAAAATTTTCGGACGAACCTAGATTGAACCTTTATGAAAATCTATCATTTATGTTAATTGAGTTAATATGAATCTTTTACATATGTATATATAGCATTGATAGCTTATATAATCATGGTTTATTCCATATTAACATATTTTTTCAGTTAAAATTGTTAATAATATCATGTAACAAATTAATTCAAGATTAGAATGTCTACAAAATGCTAACAAATAAGAACAAAATACGATTTCTCGACTTAAATTTTAATATGGAGTAGTTTTTCGTTTAAATCTAATTAAAAATGAATAAAAACTTATCTTGTACTATTTTCATTCAAAGATTTTAATAATGTAAATCATGCATTTTCATAATTCAGTACAGTTCTTTTTAGAATTAAAGTTGATGAGGATGATATTTGTGATTTAAAATAATTTGTTAATGTTCACCTTTTATTCATCACCTTGTGGTATGCCCTAAAGCAATAGCATTATCAATTCTGCTGAATTGATCAACTCAAAATTCCAAAAAAATTCAAAATTTCAAAAATGAAATTAAACAATTTGAATTTTCACATGAAAAAATCAATTTCGAAAAAAATTTGGAAAATCAAAGTATTTGATAATTAGTCAAATAATCAATTTATATCGTTTTTACTCATAAAAAACAACTAATTTTTGATTTTGATATCATATTTGATAAATACTCATTCCAGAGTTGACGTAATGTATTAATTATTGTTAGAGATATTGCTTTCGCAGCAAAATTCTTATTTCATGAAAGAAAAAAAAATGATTTTATTCCAACAAAAACACGTAAACAGATGAATGGAAACGTACTATATTTTCATAAATGTAGTAATCAGCGTGTCAGCTTTTGTTTATCATGTTCGAGTCAAAATGTATTAACTTGTAATAAGAAATATTCGAAGATTATATGAAGTATTGAGCATTCTTTGTAGAAATATTTGTAATTCATTACTAACATATATAATAAAGTTGTTTTTTTTTCCTTATTGCAATAATTTTGTCTGATTTTAATAACTTTTCATGTATACGAGTTGTGTGAATATGCATCATAATATGCGTAAATATACTTATTTGCGACGAATAATGTGGTTGCATAATGGAGGTGCTAAATTTTGATTTTTAATATGGGGCTTTGGTATGTATAATCATGTTCTTATCTCAACGTAGGAGTATTGGTGCAATATGATTAAAATTTACGAGGTTGATCTTAAATTGAATAATTCTGGAGTATAAATCACAATGCAGCTAATTCTATGTTAAAGATAGATACAGATTGTAGTAATCAATTAGGGAGTACAAATTCATTCTTTCATTTCTGTCGTATTGAGCAGAAAGGAAGAGATCATAACCCTAGGAAAAAAGCCCAAATTTGTCACTTTTCATAGTACGTTAAACTCAATTCGCTCGGCGAATGCCGAGCACACGTACTCATCATTCAACATAATATTCTCATTCTTTGGTTATTATAGTGCCAGACAACACAAGATTTCAAAGAATTACTTGAGTTTTCAATTAATCTTAATCCGATTTTAGATTTATCGAGAACTCCATCATCACAATCACATACTTCAGTGCGGTAACTACAATTATCCATATACAGAAGGAAGTTCTTTTCGAACAACTCATTTGGAGTCTGTTTTGGAAAGAACTTCTTTCTGTCCGACTTAATTTCATAGTTCCTGATCAACCAAAAGACAGAAACCACACACTATCTACTTAGGAAAGGAGTTCTTTCTAAATCTTCCTTAAATTGAGATTTTACGAGAGATAACCCTTCTATTGCACTTAAAAATGAACATTTTGATATCTTTAGTATCACACATGGTCATATATAGTATTTCATCTACATAAATACATTCATCTTTCGAAGTCTCTCATTAAATGGGAGGTTTCGAAAGATGAATCGTTTTATTCATACAACTTTAAATCTCGAACACATTTAGAGAGTGAGTATATCATTTTATTCTTGTTTTGAGTTTATTCTGATTCAAAATTGCAGTGAAAACAGAAATTCACACATCATATCTGAATGTGAGCTCATCTATACTTATACGATCTCAATACCTCCACTCTAAGCATAAGAGGTGAAGTTATATAAAAATTATCAGATGCGTTGAAGTCTCAAAAGTATTGCCTGAATGCTTGTTTCATATTTGTCCAAGTAGTTTCAATGAATAAATGTATTGTTTTTTATAATTTCGATTTATTTTTAGAAAATATTCAATATAACCTTTATTGTGTTATTTACATCTCATAAATTCTCTGTCTAAATCATATAAAAGCGCGTTTTACCCCTATGAATCAAGAAATTCATTCAATATTCATGGTATATTTATTAAATTTATACGATTTACTAATAATCAATATTATATCCTCATAAATAGCAATATATTTTGGTAATCTATGATAATCATATACAATATTTGAAATCAAATTTTCATTAGTTTAGGTTCCTTGTTAATAGTAAACCATTATATTTATTACTAATAATAAAATCTATGTGTCGTATTGAAATTCAATAAAATTACTTATTCGGTCCAAAAAAACAAATTAGATAAAATTTTTCTTTTTTTATGTAATTTTTGTTTTTCATTTTTCTCAAGATCCTAAGTTATGTTCTAACTTTTGACATCATATCCTATCATGCTAGGCTATATATTATAGCATATCCAAAAGGCAAGGAAATCTATCAGAGAAGCCTTTTTGACCTATCGTTGCCCTACCTCTCACTGTAATCTTACTAAATTTCATAAAGTCATTTCCTAAAAAGTGACATTTTATGCAACATTCAAAATTCAATTAAACCGATAAATTTCACCATCTCAAATTCATTGAGAATAGATCCGCTTTCAAATTCAAATCATTGTGAATGTCCTGGTTTTACTACAATCACCAATGGTATAATTAATACAACAGGAGATTATTTAATTGACATTGGTTCATATGGTCAAGATATTACTTTTTCATTTGCAGATAACGAATCATTTAGTTATTATTTTATTATAGAAGATGTATATATGCGCCGTCACTTGTATATTAACTATGAATCATGCACAAGCAAAATATGGGAAATCACAGAGCCAACTTTTAATTTTAAATGTATATAATTATAAAGTAAGATTTTCGGTAGTTTCTTTTCCAAAATACTGCGATTCCATAGAATTTCTATCCGAATCGAACGATCTAGCTTTCAATTATTCAAATAAAAAATATGAAATCAATAAGAATTACTGCTCAGTTTACTTAGATCCAACAGATGTTAGATTGAACATAAGCACATCTTCGGATGATTACGATTTTAATTATTCTTATTATCAACCAACATTTCAATACAAAGTTATAAATTACACAACAGACCATCTTTATTTCTCACCGACATTATACATTTTGTTCAGAAGTAAATCTCCGAATACAGTTGCAACAATCAAAATTTCACAAAGTTTTTCTTATGATACATACAGTGCTTATGATAAGGACAAGCTCGAATATCTTTGCAACCAATCAATTTCTTTTGGATCCCAGCCAAAATACAAAATATTCGGAATTCAAAAGTTATTAATTGGCAGAAATCAAACAAAACTTAATTTTTATAAGGAACAATACGTAGTATTTACTGATTATCGCAACATTTCCGGAGAAGCAAGAACTTCAGAAGTATCTTTAGAAATTCTTGGAAATACACAATATTCAGCAATTTATTTCGCTCACACAGGTACAATTACATTAGAATCCTCCAGTGACGAACCTATTCCATGTAATTTTGTTGTTTTTAATTTGAATTATTATGATTGCACTTCGATTATCACAAATGTAAGGTCTAATTACAAATTCACTTCTCAGGACACAGCTCATACATGTGTTGTTACTGCTTTCACAAATGGAACAGTTCATTTCGAAGATGGTGATATTTATGATGTCTATGGAAAAATAAATAGAGCTAATATTATTGTTGAAAAACCTTTTCTAACAATAACTAATTCTAAACACGATTACTTATTTTTTTATCATGCTGGCGACAAATATAATACATCATATTTAATCAAAGGAAATAATTCAACTCATAGATCTCTTATCATTTTTGATAATTCGTATCATGAAATAAATTCATCAGAACCAGTTGAACAAAAATCAGATGATCATAATTATTCTGATGATGATAGTGATGAAGGACTAAGTGAAGGTGCTGTTTTGGAAATTATTATTGGAGCAGCAGTTGGAGCAGGTCTCATTGCTGTCGCTGCTTACTTATGTTATAGACACAGAAAATTCAGAGCTGAAAATCCAATTAATCAAAGCCTTGTTGATAAAACCGAAAAAGATTTACCTTTAGAAGAAACGAACAGCAATCCATATCCTAATGAATATAAAGCACCAGCATATAATCCAAAGCAAGAACAATCAAATACTTATTTCGAGAATCCTTATGAATAACTATTTTTTTTATATATTGTTTATGAACGAATCTTTAAAGATTTATAATGTTTTTTTTATTACAATTCTTATTACTCCCATAAGATTGAGCGTGTGAAAATAAGTTTATAACAACATTATCAACATTTTAGGCATCTCAATTATTAAGAAACATAAAGTATTTAGTAATATTGAATCAAATTTTATTATATAGGATGGGAGATAATTTTAATTGATAACAATAAGACTATCATTACCATCAAGCATTGCAATTCCTCTTTTATGTCTTAAAAAAAAAGAAAAAAGAGAGGAAACACAATCAATAATTCATGAACATTTCATTGATAATAGAAGTTGTCTATTAGAAGAAGTATCTAATAAATCCGAACCATTACCTTTAGAAGAGGTTCAAATAAATCCATATTTAATCGAAACAAAAGAAATACCAAATTATTCACAAAAATCGAAATCATTATTCGATAATCCTTATGAATAATTCGTGTCAGCTTTCATATGCTTTTATTGACTTTTCTTTTTATTCTGTAATTAAAATTTAATTGACAAAATTTATGCTTTAAACTGCGAATCAAAAGGCGGACCTATCAATTTTTGAATAGTTTACATTTCTAATGCTAACGGTGCCTTCACTGAGAGCGAGAGAAAATTATTAAATATTAGAGCTCAAATAAGCTTCACGTGCAATAGGTAGCAAATCAGCTTCTATTTATGCTTAAATTTCTGGTTTGAAGCTTGTATTAAATTTCGAAATCTTAAATTTTGAAGTTAGACCCGAAAAAATCGTATCAGTTCATCCTATATTTATATCTGTTTTATGATCCTTTGTTGTTATATCGAATTAGAGCAAATAGCTTGTGCGGTCCAAAAGGTGTACCTGGCAGAAATCGACTTTTTGAGAGAAACTCATATAATTAATTGTATGACTTCTCTCAAAAAGTTGAAGGTAGGTACGCCTTTTGACTCGCAGTTTATATCCATGAACATCAAATTAATTGAAACATGTTTACTAAGATAATATTGTCTCTTCTTGGTGGTAATATAGTTTCAACATCAAACAAACTAAATATAAAATTATGTATTTTGAGATTTGGACTTTACAAGGAATTCTCAATAGCAAAATGTTGTATTTCTGAAGCATTAATTTTTACAAATCCATGGTTATTCGCACACGTATTAATTTCAATCACTCATAATCCTTTTCTAATCCAATTTCTCTTTTTTGGATAGTAGCTTAGATGCATAAGGCAATTACGACCTTCTTCATTTTTGTTCTTGAGGACTGATTCATGAAATATTGACCCATTCTGATACAAAAATTTTGGATCCACTTTTATTTTATTTTTAAAATTTTAAAAATAATACATTAAAAGAATTATCCAATAAACTAAAATGATTTGACAATCTGACTGTGTAAAATATTCAAAATTCATTCTGAATAGATCCGCTTTCAAATTAAAATCATTGTGAATGTCCTGGTTTTACTATACAATCACCAATGGTATAATTAACAGAACAGGAGATTATTTAATTGACATTGGTTCATATGGTCAAGATATTACTTTTTCATTTGCAGATAACAAATCATTTAGTTATTATTTTATTCTACAAGATACATATATGAGCGATTACTTGCGTATTAACTATGAATCATGCACAAGCAAAATATGGAAAATCACAGAGCCAACTTTTAATTTTAAATCAACAAACACGTATTATAATTATAAAGTAAGATTTTGTGTAGTTTCTTTTCCAAATTACTGCGATTCCATAGAATTTCTATCCGAATCGAACGATCTAGCTTTCAATTATTCAAATAAAAAATATGAAATCAATAAGAATTACTGCTCAGTTTACTTAGATCCAACAGATGTTAGATTGAACATAAGCACATCTTCGGATGATTACGATTTTAATTATTCTTATTATCAACCAACATTTCAATACAAAGTTATAAATTACACAACAGACCATCTTTATTTCTCACCGACATTATACATTTTGTTCAGAAGTAAATCTCCGAATACAGTTGCAACAATCAAAATTTCACAAAGTTTTTCTTATGATACATACAGTGCTTATGATAAGGACAAGCTCGAATATCTTTGCAACCAATCAATTTCTTTTGGATCCCAGCCAAAATACAAAATATTCGGAATTCAAAAGTTATTAATTGGCAGAAATCAAACAAAACTTAATTTTTATAAGGAACAATACGTAGTATTTACTGATTATCGCAACATTTCCGGAGAAGCAAGAACTTCAGAAGTATCTTTAGAAATTCTTGGAAATACACAATATTCAGCAATTTATTTCGCTCACACAGGTACAATTACATTAGAATCCTCCAGTGACGAACCTATTCCATGTAATTTTGTTGTTTTTAATTTGAATTATTATGATTGCACTTCGATTATCACAAATGTAAGGTCTAATTACAAATTCACTTCTCAGGACACAGCTCATACATGTGTTGTTACTGCTTTCACAAATGGAACAGTTCATTTCGAAGATGGTGATATTTATGATGTCTATGGAAAAATAAATAGAGCTAATATTATTGTTGAAAAACCTTTTCTAACAATAACTAATTCTAAACACGATTACTTATTTTTTTATCATGCTGGCGACAAATATAATACATCATATTTAATCAAAGGAAATAATTCAACTCATAGATCTCTTATCATTTTTGATAATTCGTATCATGAAATAAATTCATCAGAACCAGTTGAACAAAAATCAGATGATCATAATTATTCTGATGATGATAGTGATGAAGGACTAAGTGAAGGTGCTGTTTTGGAAATTATTATTGGAGCAGCAGTTGGAGCAGGTCTCATTGCTGTCGCTGCTTACTTATGTTATAGACACAGAAAATTCAGAGCTGAAAATCCAATTAATCAAAGCCTTGTTGATAAAACCGAAAAAGATTTACCTTTAGAAGAAACGAACAGCAATCCATATCCTAATGAATATAAAGCACCAGCATATAATCCAAAGCAAGAACAATCAAATACTTATTTCGAGAATCCTTATGAATAACTATTTTTTTTATATATTGTTTATGAACGAATCTTTAAAGATTTATAATGTTTTTTTTATTACAATTCTTATTACTCCCATAAGATTGAGCGTGTGAAAATAAGTTTATAACAACATTATCAACATTTTAGGCATCTCAATTATTAAGAAACATAAAGTATTTAGTAATATTGAATCAAATTTTATTATATAGGATGGGAGATAATTTTAATTGATAACAATAAGACTATCATTACCATCAAGCATTGCAATTCCTCTTTTATGTCTTAAAAAAAAAGAAAAAAGAGAGGAAACACAATCAATAATTCATGAACATTTCATTGATAATAGAAGTTGTCTATTAGAAGAAGTATCTAATAAATCCGAACCATTACCTTTAGAAGAGGTTCAAATAAATCCATATTTAATCGAAACAAAAGAAATACCAAATTATTCACAAAAATCGAAATCATTATTCGATAATCCTTATGAATAATTCGTGTCAGCTTTCATATGCTTTTATTGACTTTTCTTTTTATTCTGTAATTAAAATTTAATTGACAAAATTTATGCTTTAAACTGCGAATCAAAAGGCGGACCTATCAATTTTTGAATAGTTTACATTTCTAATGCTAACGGTGCCTTCACTGAGAGCGAGAGAAAATTATTAAATATTAGAGCTCAAATAAGCTTCACGTGCAATAGGTAGCAAATCAGCTTCTATTTATGCTTAAATTTCTGGTTTGAAGCTTGTATTAAATTTCGAAATCTTAAATTTTGAAGTTAGACCCGAAAAAATCGTATCAGTTCATCCTATATTTATATCTGTTTTATGATCCTTTGTTGTTATATCGAATTAGAGCAAATAGCTTGTGCGGTCCAAAAGGTGTACCTGGCAGAAATCGACTTTTTGAGAGAAACTCATATAATTAATTGTATGACTTCTCTCAAAAAGTTGAAGGTAGGTACGCCTTTTGACTCGCAGTTTATATCCAGAACATCAAATTAATTGAAACATGTTTACTAAGATAATATTGTCTCTTCTTGGTGGTAATATAGTTTCAACATCAAACAAACTAAATATAAAATTATGTATTTTGAGATTTGGACTTTACAAGGAATTCTCAATAGCAAAATGTTGTATTTCTGAAGCATTAATTTTTACAAATCCATGGTTATTCGCACACGTATTAATTTCAATCACTCATAATCCTTTTCTAATCCAATTTCTCTTTTTTGGATAGTAGCTTAGATGCATAAGGCAATTACGACCTTCTTCATTTTTGTTCTTGAGGACTGATTCATGAATATTGACCCATTCTGATACAAAAATTTTGGATCCACTTTTATTTTATTTTTAAAATTTTAAAAATAATACATTAAAAGAATTATCCAATAAACTAAAATGATTTGACAATCTGACTGTGTAAAATATTCAAAATTCATTCTGAATAGATCCGCTTTCAAATTAAAATCATTGTGAATGTCCTGGTTTTACTATACAATCACCAATGGTATAATTAACAGAACAGGAGATTATTTAATTGACATTGGTTCATATGGTCAAGATATTACTTTTTCATTTGCAGATAACAAATCATTTAGTTATTATTTTATTCTACAAGATACATATATGAGCGATTACTTGCGTATTAACTATGAATCATGCACAAGCAAAATATGGAAAATCACAGAGCCAACTTTTAATTTTAAATCAACAAACACGTATTATAATTATAAAGTAAGATTTTGTGTAGTTTCTTTTCCAAATTACTGCGATTCCATAGAATTTCTATCCGAATCGAACGATCTAGCTTTCAATTATTCAAATAAAAAATATGAAATCAATAAGAATTACTGCTCAGTTTACTTAGATCCAACAGATGTTAGATTGAACATAAGCACATCTTCGGATGATTACGATTTTAATTATTCTTATTATCAACCAACATTTCAATACAAAGTTATAAATTACACAACAGACCATCTTTATTTCTCACCGACATTATACATTTTGTTCAGAAGTAAATCTCCGAATACAGTTGCAACAATCAAAATTTCACAAAGTTTTTCTTATGATACATACAGTGCTTATGATAAGGACAAGCTCGAATATCTTTGCAACCAATCAATTTCTTTTGGATCCCAGCCAAAATACAAAATATTCGGAATTCAAAAGTTATTAATTGGCAGAAATCAAACAAAACTTAATTTTTATAAGGAACAATACGTAGTATTTACTGATTATCGCAACATTTCCGGAGAAGCAAGAACTTCAGAAGTATCTTTAGAAATTCTTGGAAATACACAATATTCAGCAATTTATTTCGCTCACACAGGTACAATTACATTAGAATCCTCCAGTGACGAACCTATTCCATGTAATTTTGTTGTTTTTAATTTGAATTATTATGATTGCACTTCGATTATCACAAATGTAAGGTCTAATTACAAATTCACTTCTCAGGACACAGCTCATACATGTGTTGTTACTGCTTTCACAAATGGAACAGTTCATTTCGAAGATGGTGATATTTATGATGTCTATGGAAAAATAAATAGAGCTAATATTATTGTTGAAAAACCTTTTCTAACAATAACTAATTCTAAACACGATTACTTATTTTTTTATCATGCTGGCGACAAATATAATACATCATATTTAATCAAAGGAAATAATTCAACTCATAGATCTCTTATCATTTTTGATAATTCGTATCATGAAATAAATTCATCAGAACCAGTTGAACAAAAATCAGATGATCATAATTATTCTGATGATGATAGTGATGAAGGACTAAGTGAAGGTGCTGTTTTGGAAATTATTATTGGAGCAGCAGTTGGAGCAGGTCTCATTGCTGTCGCTGCTTACTTATGTTATAGACACAGAAAATTCAGAGCTGAAAATCCAATTAATCAAAGCCTTGTTGATAAAACCGAAAAAGATTTACCTTTAGAAGAAACGAACAGCAATCCATATCCTAATGAATATAAAGCACCAGCATATAATCCAAAGCAAGAACAATCAAATACTTATTTCGAGAATCCTTATGAATAACTATTTTTTTTATATATTGTTTATGAACGAATCTTTAAAGATTTATAATGTTTTTTTTATTACAATTCTTATTACTCCCATAAGATTGAGCGTGTGAAAATAAGTTTATAACAACATTATCAACATTTTAGGCATCTCAATTATTAAGAAACATAAAGTATTTAGTAATATTGAATCAAATTTTATTATATAGGATGGGAGATAATTTTAATTGATAACAATAAGACTATCATTACCATCAAGCATTGCAATTCCTCTTTTATGTCTTAAAAAAAAAGAAAAAAGAGAGGAAACACAATCAATAATTCATGAACATTTCATTGATAATAGAAGTTGTCTATTAGAAGAAGTATCTAATAAATCCGAACCATTACCTTTAGAAGAGGTTCAAATAAATCCATATTTAATCGAAACAAAAGAAATACCAAATTATTCACAAAAATCGAAATCATTATTCGATAATCCTTATGAATAATTCGTGTCAGCTTTCATATGCTTTTATTGACTTTTCTTTTTATTCTGTAATTAAAATTTAATTGACAAAATTTATGCTTTAAACTGCGAATCAAAAGGCGGACCTATCAATTTTTGAATAGTTTACATTTCTAATGCTAACGGTGCCTTCACTGAGAGCGAGAGAAAATTATTAAATATTAGAGCTCAAATAAGCTTCACGTGCAATAGGTAGCAAATCAGCTTCTATTTATGCTTAAATTTCTGGTTTGAAGCTTGTATTAAATTTCGAAATCTTAAATTTTGAAGTTAGACCCGAAAAAATCGTATCAGTTCATCCTATATTTATATCTGTTTTATGATCCTTTGTTGTTATATCGAATTAGAGCAAATAGCTTGTGCGGTCCAAAAGGTGTACCTGGCAGAAATCGACTTTTTGAGAGAAACTCATATAATTAATTGTATGACTTCTCTCAAAAAGTTGAAGGTAGGTACGCCTTTTGACTCGCAGTTTATATCCATGAACATCAAATTAATTGAAACATGTTTACTAAGATAATATTGTCTCTTCTTGGTGGTAATATAGTTTCAACATCAAACAAACTAAATATAAAATTATGTATTTTGAGATTTGGACTTTACAAGGAATTCTCAATAGCAAAATGTTGTATTTCTGAAGCATTAATTTTTACAAATCCATGGTTATTCGCACACGTATTAATTTCAATCACTCATAATCCTTTTCTAATCCAATTTCTCTTTTTTGGATAGTAGCTTAGATGCATAAGGCAATTACGACCTTCTTCATTTTTGTTCTTGAGGACTGATTCATGAAGTATTGACCCATTCTGATACAAAAATTTTGGATCCACTTTTATTTTATTTTTAAAATTTTAAAAATAATACATTAAAAGAATTATCCAATAAACTAAAATGATTTGACAATCTGACTGTGTAAAATATTCAAAATTCATTCTGAATAGATCCGCTTTCAAATTAAAATCATTGTGAATGTCCTGGTTTTACTATACAATCACCAATGGTATAATTAACAGAACAGGAGATTATTTAATTGACATTGGTTCATATGGTCAAGATATTACTTTTTCATTTGCAGATAACAAATCATTTAGTTATTATTTTATTCTACAAGATACATATATGAGCGATTACTTGCGTATTAACTATGAATCATGCACAAGCAAAATATGGAAAATCACAGAGCCAACTTTTAATTTTAAATCAACAAACACGTATTATAATTATAAAGTAAGATTTTGTGTAGTTTCTTTTCCAAATTACTGCGATTCCATAGAATTTCTATCCGAATCGAACGATCTAGCTTTCAATTATTCAAATAAAAAATATGAAATCAATAAGAATTACTGCTCAGTTTACTTAGATCCAACAGATGTTAGATTGAACATAAGCACATCTTCGGATGATTACGATTTTAATTATTCTTATTATCAACCAACATTTCAATACAAAGTTATAAATTACACAACAGACCATCTTTATTTCTCACCGACATTATACATTTTGTTCAGAAGTAAATCTCCGAATACAGTTGCAACAATCAAAATTTCACAAAGTTTTTCTTATGATACATACAGTGCTTATGATAAGGACAAGCTCGAATATCTTTGCAACCAATCAATTTCTTTTGGATCCCAGCCAAAATACAAAATATTCGGAATTCAAAAGTTATTAATTGGCAGAAATCAAACAAAACTTAATTTTTATAAGGAACAATACGTAGTATTTACTGATTATCGCAACATTTCCGGAGAAGCAAGAACTTCAGAAGTATCTTTAGAAATTCTTGGAAATACACAATATTCAGCAATTTATTTCGCTCACACAGGTACAATTACATTAGAATCCTCCAGTGACGAACCTATTCCATGTAATTTTGTTGTTTTTAATTTGAATTATTATGATTGCACTTCGATTATCACAAATGTAAGGTCTAATTACAAATTCACTTCTCAGGACACAGCTCATACATGTGTTGTTACTGCTTTCACAAATGGAACAGTTCATTTCGAAGATGGTGATATTTATGATGTCTATGGAAAAATAAATAGAGCTAATATTATTGTTGAAAAACCTTTTCTAACAATAACTAATTCTAAACACGATTACTTATTTTTTTATCATGCTGGCGACAAATATAATACATCATATTTAATCAAAGGAAATAATTCAACTCATAGATCTCTTATCATTTTTGATAATTCGTATCATGAAATAAATTCATCAGAACCAGTTGAACAAAAATCAGATGATCATAATTATTCTGATGATGATAGTGATGAAGGACTAAGTGAAGGTGCTGTTTTGGAAATTATTATTGGAGCAGCAGTTGGAGCAGGTCTCATTGCTGTCGCTGCTTACTTATGTTATAGACACAGAAAATTCAGAGCTGAAAATCCAATTAATCAAAGCCTTGTTGATAAAACCGAAAAAGATTTACCTTTAGAAGAAACGAACAGCAATCCATATCCTAATGAATATAAAGCACCAGCATATAATCCAAAGCAAGAACAATCAAATACTTATTTCGAGAATCCTTATGAATAACTATTTTTTTATATATTGTTTATGAACGAATCTTTAAAGATTTATAATGTTTTTTTTATTACAATTCTTATTACTCCCATAAGATTGAGCGTGTGAAAATAAGTTTATAACAACATTATCAACATTTTAGGCATCTCAATTATTAAGAAACATAAAGTATTTAGTAATATTGAATCAAATTTTATTATATAGGATGGGAGATAATTTTAATTGATAACAATAAGACTATCATTACCATCAAGCATTGCAATTCCTCTTTTATGTCTTAAAAAAAAAGAAAAAGAGAGGAAACACAATCAATAATTCATGAACATTTCATTGATAATAGAAGTTGTCTATTAGAAGAAGTATCTAATAAATCCGAACCATTACCTTTAGAAGAGGTTCAAATAAATCCATATTTAATCGAAACAAAAGAAATACCAAATTATTCACAAAAATCGAAATCATTATTCGATAATCCTTATGAATAATTCGTGTCAGCTTTCATATGCTTTTATTGACTTTTCTTTTTATTCTGTAATTAAAATTTAATTGACAAAATTTATGCTTTAAACTGCGAATCAAAAGGCGGACCTATCAATTTTTGAATAGTTTACATTTCTAATGCTAACGGTGCCTTCACTGAGAGCGAGAGAAAATTATTAAATATTAGAGCTCAAATAAGCTTCACGTGCAATAGGTAGCAAATCAGCTTCTATTTATGCTTAAATTTCTGGTTTGAAGCTTGTATTAAATTTCGAAATCTTAAATTTTGAAGTTAGACCCGAAAAAATCGTATCAGTTCATCCTATATTTATATCTGTTTTATGATCCTTTGTTGTTATATCGAATTAGAGCAAATAGCTTGTGCGGTCCAAAAGGTGTACCTGGCAGAAATCGACTTTTTGAGAGAAACTCATATAATTAATTGTATGACTTCTCTCAAAAAGTTGAAGGTAGGTACGCCTTTTGACTCGCAGTTTATATCCAAGAACATCAAATTAATTGAAACATGTTTACTAAGATAATATTGTCTCTTCTTGGTGGTAATATAGTTTCAACATCAAACAAACTAAATATAAAATTATGTATTTTGAGATTTGGACTTTACAAGGAATTATAGATCCAAGGTGATCTGATTTTTGCATCCCTGGGATGGACGATACACCCAAAGTGTCACCTTTTTTTGGGATAACATGAATTTTAAATATCATGAGAGTTCTGCAAACCATATGCCACAATATCTATTCAGCCTGACTTCTTGTATATATGAGTTAGACTTCTTAAATATTGTGCTTGGGGCGATATAAGCATTTCCGAGATTACCATCGTGCTCTATAGTATGCTACTTCTCCCTGGTTCTAGCTCAGTTCCAAGGATATTGGCGTTCAAGGATTTGGCAAGGTCCTTCCGAAGTCTCTCATTCGATGAGAGATTTCGGAAGAATCTTGCCTTAAAGTACTCCAACTCTTGTTCTTTTGTTCCTAAATAGTGAGAAAAGTTATTTGACTACTTAAGGTAGAGATTATCCGAGGTCCCTCATTTGATGAGAGGCCTCGGATAATCTCTTCCTTAAAATTGTTACACTTGTAGTCCATGAGAGTGTAAGTATACATTGATAGGACAGCTTTCTTCTGAAGTCTTAGATTTGATGAGAACCTCAGAAGAAAACTGTCCTATTTTATAGTAAAAGGAGTTTCAGGAGCTCCAAAGCTCCCTTTCGTAAGGATTAGGAGCTTTGGAGCTCCTGGTTCGTAGATGTGTTTCGCATCTTTCATCAGCAAAGGACATTTACCATCTGGGACTCTGTTGATGGAGACTCAGGAGCTCCAAAGCTCCCTTTAGTAAGGATTAGAAGTTTTGAAGCTCCTGGTTCGTAGACGTGTTTCGCATCTTTCATCAGAAGAGGCCCAAATGCTAAATAGCCTCTGCTGATGAGCTTCAGGAGCTCAAGGCTCCCTCTCGTAACGATTAGGAGCTTTGTAGCTCCTGAAGGTAAGGTAGGATTGCTCTGATCTCTAATCAGTAGATGCCATGCCTCATTATGAACTCTACTGACAAGAGATCAAGAGCTCCAAGGACTCCTTTTTAGTTAGTGGCGTGATCACTTAGTATACGTTTTGAATAAATTGAATTTTTTTTAGAATTTAGTATTTTTTATAGACATCACATGTATATTATAAATACATAAATATATTCTTTAATTCAAAAAATTCAATTCGGTTTTGGGATGGGTATCCCAGCCCCAAGTATTCAATTTTATTCAATTTTTAAAGAATTTTGGGTTGGGATGCCCAGACCAAAACAAGCTTTATATTTTGATGTGTAGATACGTATGTGTGCATCATTGTTGTGTTATATATTATGTTTTTAATGAAAAAAAAATCTGATTCAAAAAAAATTATCACTAATTAGTTGATAATATAAAGAAAAATAGATAAATTGTATGTTTTGAGAGTATTTATCCACATTCACTCATATGAATTTCATTAAATAGTGTCTTTTTTAGTCCCAAATTTATTTTGAATTATTGAAATCAAAGAAAAAAAAATCAGAAAAATTTCTCGAAATTTTTATTTCAAAAAAAATTTGGATTTTATATTGAAAACTGACACTGGGAGGACGATAGGGCTGGGATTGGAGATACCCCCCTCACTTGGGAAAAATACGGATCTATACAAGGAATTCTCAATAGCAAAATGTTGTATTTCTGAAGCATTAATTTTTACAAATCCATGGTTATTCGCACACGTATTAATTTCAATCACTCATAATCCTTTTCTAATCCAATTTCTCTTTTTTGGATAGTAGCTTAGATGCATAAGGCAATTACGACCTTCTTCATTTTTGTTCTTGAGGACTGATTCATGAAGTATTGACCCATTCTGATACAAAAATTTTGGATCCACTTTTATTTTATTTTTAAAATTTTAAAAATAATACATTAAAAGAATTATCCAATAAACTAAAATGATTTGACAATCTGACTGTGTAAAATATTCAAAATTCATTCTGAATAGATCCGCTTTCAAATTAAAATCATTGTGAATGTCCTGGTTTTACTATACAATCACCAATGGTATAATTAACAGAACAGGAGATTATTTAATTGACATTGGTTCATATGGTCAAGATATTACTTTTTCATTTGCAGATAACAAATCATTTAGTTATTATTTTATTCTACAAGATACATATATGAGCGATTACTTGCGTATTAACTATGAATCATGCACAAGCAAAATATGGAAAATCACAGAGCCAACTTTTAATTTTAAATCAACAAACACGTATTATAATTATAAAGTAAGATTTTGTGTAGTTTCTTTTCCAAATTACTGCGATTCCATAGAATTTCTATCCGAATCGAACGATCTAGCTTTCAATTATTCAAATAAAAAATATGAAATCAATAAGAATTACTGCTCAGTTTACTTAGATCCAACAGATGTTAGATTGAACATAAGCACATCTTCGGATGATTACGATTTTAATTATTCTTATTATCAACCAACATTTCAATACAAAGTTATAAATTACACAACAGACCATCTTTATTTCTCACCGACATTATACATTTTGTTCAGAAGTAAATCTCCGAATACAGTTGCAACAATCAAAATTTCACAAAGTTTTTCTTATGATACATACAGTGCTTATGATAAGGACAAGCTCGAATATCTTTGCAACCAATCAATTTCTTTTGGATCCCAGCCAAAATACAAAATATTCGGAATTCAAAAGTTATTAATTGGCAGAAATCAAACAAAACTTAATTTTTATAAGGAACAATACGTAGTATTTACTGATTATCGCAACATTTCCGGAGAAGCAAGAACTTCAGAAGTATCTTTAGAAATTCTTGGAAATACACAATATTCAGCAATTTATTTCGCTCACACAGGTACAATTACATTAGAATCCTCCAGTGACGAACCTATTCCATGTAATTTTGTTGTTTTTAATTTGAATTATTATGATTGCACTTCGATTATCACAAATGTAAGGTCTAATTACAAATTCACTTCTCAGGACACAGCTCATACATGTGTTGTTACTGCTTTCACAAATGGAACAGTTCATTTCGAAGATGGTGATATTTATGATGTCTATGGAAAAATAAATAGAGCTAATATTATTGTTGAAAAACCTTTTCTAACAATAACTAATTCTAAACACGATTACTTATTTTTTTATCATGCTGGCGACAAATATAATACATCATATTTAATCAAAGGAAATAATTCAACTCATAGATCTCTTATCATTTTTGATAATTCGTATCATGAAATAAATTCATCAGAACCAGTTGAACAAAAATCAGATGATCATAATTATTCTGATGATGATAGTGATGAAGGACTAAGTGAAGGTGCTGTTTTGGAAATTATTATTGGAGCAGCAGTTGGAGCAGGTCTCATTGCTGTCGCTGCTTACTTATGTTATAGACACAGAAAATTCAGAGCTGAAAATCCAATTAATCAAAGCCTTGTTGATAAAACCGAAAAAGATTTACCTTTAGAAGAAACGAACAGCAATCCATATCCTAATGAATATAAAGCACCAGCATATAATCCAAAGCAAGAACAATCAAATACTTATTTCGAGAATCCTTATGAATAACTATTTTTTTTATATATTGTTTATGAACGAATCTTTAAAGATTTATAATGTTTTTTTTATTACAATTCTTATTACTCCCATAAGATTGAGCGTGTGAAAATAAGTTTATAACAACATTATCAACATTTTAGGCATCTCAATTATTAAGAAACATAAAGTATTTAGTAATATTGAATCAAATTTTATTATATAGGATGGGAGATAATTTTAATTGATAACAATAAGACTATCATTACCATCAAGCATTGCAATTCCTCTTTTATGTCTTAAAAAAAAAGAAAAAAGAGAGGAAACACAATCAATAATTCATGAACATTTCATTGATAATAGAAGTTGTCTATTAGAAGAAGTATCTAATAAATCCGAACCATTACCTTTAGAAGAGGTTCAAATAAATCCATATTTAATCGAAACAAAAGAAATACCAAATTATTCACAAAAATCGAAATCATTATTCGATAATCCTTATGAATAATTCGTGTCAGCTTTCATATGCTTTTATTGACTTTTCTTTTTATTCTGTAATTAAAATTTAATTGACAAAATTTATGCTTTAAACTGCGAATCAAAAGGCGGACCTATCAATTTTTGAATAGTTTACATTTCTAATGCTAACGGTGCCTTCACTGAGAGCGAGAGAAAATTATTAAATATTAGAGCTCAAATAAGCTTCACGTGCAATAGGTAGCAAATCAGCTTCTATTTATGCTTAAATTTCTGGTTTGAAGCTTGTATTAAATTTCGAAATCTTAAATTTTGAAGTTAGACCCGAAAAAATCGTATCAGTTCATCCTATATTTATATCTGTTTTATGATCCTTTGTTGTTATATCGAATTAGAGCAAATAGCTTGTGCGGTCCAAAAGGTGTACCTGGCAGAAATCGACTTTTTGAGAGAAACTCATATAATTAATTGTATGACTTCTCTCAAAAAGTTGAAGGTAGGTACGCCTTTTGACTCGCAGTTTATATCCAGAACATCAAATTAATTGAAACATGTTTACTAAGATAATATTGTCTCTTCTTGGTGGTAATATAGTTTCAACATCAAACAAACTAAATATAAAATTATGTATTTTGAGATTTGGACTTTACAAGGAATTCTCAATAGCAAAATGTTGTATTTCTGAAGCATTAATTTTTACAAATCCATGGTTATTCGCACACGTATTAATTTCAATCACTCATAATCCTTTTCTAATCCAATTTCTCTTTTTTGGATAGTAGCTTAGATGCATAAGGCAATTACGACCTTCTTCATTTTTGTTCTTGAGGACTGATTCATGAATATTGACCCATTCTGATACAAAAATTTTGGATCCACTTTTATTTTATTTTTAAAATTTTAAAAATAATACATTAAAAGAATTATCCAATAAACTAAAATGATTTGACAATCTGACTGTGTAAAATATTCAAAATTCATTCTGAATAGATCCGCTTTCAAATTAAAATCATTGTGAATGTCCTGGTTTTACTATACAATCACCAATGGTATAATTAACAGAACAGGAGATTATTTAATTGACATTGGTTCATATGGTCAAGATATTACTTTTTCATTTGCAGATAACAAATCATTTAGTTATTATTTTATTCTACAAGATACATATATGAGCGATTACTTGCGTATTAACTATGAATCATGCACAAGCAAAATATGGAAAATCACAGAGCCAACTTTTAATTTTAAATCAACAAACACGTATTATAATTATAAAGTAAGATTTTGTGTAGTTTC
Organism: Trichomonas vaginalis G3; assembly: GCF_026262505.1. Lineage (NCBI taxonomy): Eukaryota > Parabasalia > Trichomonadida > Trichomonadidae > Trichomonas > Trichomonas vaginalis. Next base: position 1,619,447 of record NC_067204.1, on the reverse strand, counting down.
TTTTCCAAATTACTGCGATTCCATAGAATTTCTATCCGAATCGAACGATCTAGCTTTCAATTATTCAAATAAAAAATATGAAATCAATAAGAATTACTGCTCAGTTTACTTAGATCCAACAGATGTTAGATTGAACATAAGCACATCTTCGGATGATTACGATTTTAATTATTCTTATTATCAACCAACATTTCAATACAAAGTTATAAATTACACAACAGACCATCTTTATTTCTCACCGACATTATACATTTTGTTCAGAAGTAAATCTCCGAATACAGTTGCAACAATCAAAATTTCACAAAGTTTTTCTTATGATACATACAGTGCTTATGATAAGGACAAGCTCGAATATCTTTGCAACCAATCAATTTCTTTTGGATCCCAGCCAAAATACAAAATATTCGGAATTCAAAAGTTATTAATTGGCAGAAATCAAACAAAACTTAATTTTTATAAGGAACAATACGTAGTATTTACTGATTATCGCAACATTTCCGGAGAAGCAAGAACTTCAGAAGTATCTTTAGAAATTCTTGGAAATACACAATATTCAGCAATTTATTTCGCTCACACAGGTACAATTACATTAGAATCCTCCAGTGACGAACCTATTCCATGTAATTTTGTTGTTTTTAATTTGAATTATTATGATTGCACTTCGATTATCACAAATGTAAGGTCTAATTACAAATTCACTTCTCAGGACACAGCTCATACATGTGTTGTTACTGCTTTCACAAATGGAACAGTTCATTTCGAAGATGGTGATATTTATGATGTCTATGGAAAAATAAATAGAGCTAATATTATTGTTGAAAAACCTTTTCTAACAATAACTAATTCTAAACACGATTACTTATTTTTTTATCATGCTGGCGACAAATATAATACATCATATTTAATCAAAGGAAATAATTCAACTCATAGATCTCTTATCATTTTTGATAATTCGTATCATGAAATAAATTCATCAGAACCAGTTGAACAAAAATCAGATGATCATAATTATTCTGATGATGATAGTGATGAAGGACTAAGTGAAGGTGCTGTTTTGGAAATTATTATTGGAGCAGCAGTTGGAGCAGGTCTCATTGCTGTCGCTGCTTACTTATGTTATAGACACAGAAAATTCAGAGCTGAAAATCCAATTAATCAAAGCCTTGTTGATAAAACCGAAAAAGATTTACCTTTAGAAGAAACGAACAGCAATCCATATCCTAATGAATATAAAGCACCAGCATATAATCCAAAGCAAGAACAATCAAATACTTATTTCGAGAATCCTTATGAATAACTATTTTTTTTATATATTGTTTATGAACGAATCTTTAAAGATTTATAATGTTTTTTTTATTACAATTCTTATTACTCCCATAAGATTGAGCGTGTGAAAATAAGTTTATAACAACATTATCAACATTTTAGGCATCTCAATTATTAAGAAACATAAAGTATTTAGTAATATTGAATCAAATTTTATTATATAGGATGGGAGATAATTTTAATTGATAACAATAAGACTATCATTACCATCAAGCATTGCAATTCCTCTTTTATGTCTTAAAAAAAAAGAAAAAAGAGAGGAAACACAATCAATAATTCATGAACATTTCATTGATAATAGAAGTTGTCTATTAGAAGAAGTATCTAATAAATCCGAACCATTACCTTTAGAAGAGGTTCAAATAAATCCATATTTAATCGAAACAAAAGAAATACCAAATTATTCACAAAAATCGAAATCATTATTCGATAATCCTTATGAATAATTCGTGTCAGCTTTCATATGCTTTTATTGACTTTTCTTTTTATTCTGTAATTAAAATTTAATTGACAAAATTTATGCTTTAAACTGCGAATCAAAAGGCGGACCTATCAATTTTTGAATAGTTTACATTTCTAATGCTAACGGTGCCTTCACTGAGAGCGAGAGAAAATTATTAAATATTAGAGCTCAAATAAGCTTCACGTGCAATAGGTAGCAAATCAGCTTCTATTTATGCTTAAATTTCTGGTTTGAAGCTTGTATTAAATTTCGAAATCTTAAATTTTGAAGTTAGACCCGAAAAAATCGTATCAGTTCATCCTATATTTATATCTGTTTTATGATCCTTTGTTGTTATATCGAATTAGAGCAAATAGCTTGTGCGGTCCAAAAGGTGTACCTGGCAGAAAT
>NC_067204.1:1590650-1617168 GCF_026262505.1 Trichomonas vaginalis G3 | reverse complement strand
TTGCTTCTCCGGAAATGTTGCGATAATCAGTAAATACTACGTATTGTTCCTTATAAAAATTAAGTTTTGTTTGATTTCTGCCAATTAATAACTTTTGAATTCCGAATATTTTGTATTTTGGCTGGGATCCAAAAGAAATTGATTGGTTGCAAAGATATTCGAGCTTGTCCTTATCATAAGCACTGTATGTATCATAAGAAAAACTTTGTGAAATTTTGATTGTTGCAACTGTATTCGGAGATTTACTTCTGAACAAAATGTATAATGTCGGTGAGAAATAAAGGAAACAATAAGAATTACCGAAAAAGTGACAAAACATCAAAAACAGGGAGGGGTCTCAATTTTTATTACTTATATTATTTTACAATATTTATATAAATACTCTTTATAATATATTTTACTATAAAATTATACCTCAAATTCAAATATTTATAATATTATTTACATAATTATCTCAAAATTATATTTTTATATATTATTTTTCATATGTATAAATCATATAATCTATATCTATGCAAATCTCATCTAAAATTTTTTGAAGCAAACCGCTACCATTTTATAATGGTCCATCTTAAATTCATCATAAATTCTGGTACATGTTAGTACCAGAGTCTTCAAATCTCAAACACTCTGGTACCAACATGTACCAGACGCGAGTTTCCAATGCCCTCGTACGATTTTCTATTAAGATCTTCTTGAATGAGAAGGTCTTCATAGAAACTCGTACGAGGGCTTCTCTTTTAAATACTCTGGTACCTGCTGGTATCGGAGTCGACTTTACAGCCCTTTCCCCAATTTTGAAGCTGGGGAAAGTTTTCAAGCAATGAAAGGGAAGCTCTCGCTATGAGGTGAAAATCTAGAATTTTTACCTCATAGCGAGTAATCCTTTGTTAATTGCTTGAAAACTTTCTTCAAATTATCAAAATTTCGAGGAAAGTTTCCTTGCTTCAAAGTAGAGATGGAGCCCTTTGAGCCACTGCATATAGGTCAGTGACTCAAAATACTCCATCTCTACTAGAAATCGCCAAAATTTGGGTCGCAATCTTTGAAATGCGACGCAAGTTTGGGCAATTTCGCGAGGGACTTGCTCCATTTGGTGCATAGATTCACACTCTATGCACCAGATGGAACAATTCTTTCGCTGACAGCGGGAAACTTTGTCTGAATAGTTTAACATTCAGACAAAGTTTCCCGCTGTCAGAGAGGGAATGGAAGGGTAAGAGGTATATATTCATAATGTATACCTCTTACTCTTCCATTCCCTCAAGAAAGTTCAAAAACTTGGGTGCAATCAGTTCTGATTGCACCCAAGTTTTTGAACTTTATATAGGGAATTGTTGGCTATGTTGTACTGATCATGAATCAGTACATCATAGCCAACAATTCCTTCGCAAACAGTGGGAAACTTTGTCTGAATAGTTTAACATTCAGACAAAGTTTCCCGCTGTCAGGGAGGGAATTAGAGGGTGGGAGATATATAGATAGACTATAAATCTCTCACCCTTTAATTCCCTCAAGAAAGTTCAAAAACTTGGGTGCAATCAGAACTGATTGCACCAAAGTTTTTGAATTTTGTATAAGGAATTGTTGGCTATGATGTGGATAGCCGCTGCCAGACCAAATGAATTAACCGTTGTGAATAACGTTTCTGAATCTTTATTTAAAAAGATAAAATATCACGATTTTGGCTGCGTTAAAAATCAAAGAATTGATGTTTTTGTCAAAAATCTTTTAGAAGAAGTTGCACCCAATTACTTTTATCGTATTAAAAACGATTTACTTCAAACAGGTTTTATTCCTTCAATTAGAATTCGCGAGCCTCGATTGACAGATTATAAAACAAAATTGAAAAGAGAAGTTCAATCACGTTTATACCAAGTATTAAATTTTGTTCAGAATCAAGAAGCCAATTTGAATCCATTAAGATTTTTATTGGAAAATGCTGAAGAAAAACTTTCTCAAATAAATGAGAAGATACAAAATTCAATTACATATTTAAGATCGTTTGAAATTCCAAATGAATTGTTAGATACGTATATGTTAGAAATTAATGAATTTTGTTATAATTCTCCAGATTATATTTTAGAACATTTCGAAGAATTTTTGGAGGATTTCAAAGAAAAGAATAATTTAATAGACTAAAAAATTTATTATTTTTATTTATTGTGAATTTTAAATTGTCACTTTTTAACTGTTACTCCCTATTGAAAGTGTCACTTTTTGGGTGTCACTTTTTCGGAAATTCTTATATACTCTAAGAAAAACTTTGTGAAATTTTGATTGTTGCAACTGTATTCGGAGATTTACTTCTGAACAAAATGTATAATGTCGGTGAGAAATAAAGATGGTCTGTTGTGTAATTTATAACTTTGTATTGAAATGTTGGTTGATAATAAGAATAATTAAAATCGTAATCATCCGAAGATGTGCTTATGTTCAATCTAACATCTGTTGGATCTAAGTAAACTGAGCAGTAATTCTTATTGATTTCATATTTTTTATTTGAATAATTGAAAGCTAGATCGTTCGATTCGGATAGAAATTCTATGGAATCGCAGTAATTTGGAAAAGAAACTACACAAAATCTTACTTTATAATTATAATACGTGTTTGTTGATTTAAAATTAAAAGTTGGCTCTGTGATTTTCCATATTTTGCTTGTGCATGATTCATAGTTAATACGCAAGTAATCGCTCATATATGTATCTTGTAGAATAAAATAATAACTAAATGATTTGTTATCTGCAAATGAAAAAGTAATATCTTGACCATATGAACCAATGTCAATTAAATAATCTCCTGTTCTGTTAATTATACCATTGGTGATTGTATAGTAAAACCAGGACATTCACAATGATTTTAATTTGAAAGCGGATCTATTCAGAATGAATTTTGAATATTTTACACAGTCAGATTGTCAAATCATTTTAGTTTATTGGATAATCCTTTTAATGTATTATTTTTAAAATTTTAAAAATAAAATAAAAGTGGATCCAAAATTTTTGTATCAGAATGGGTCAATATTTCATGAATCAGTCCTCAAGAACAAAAATGAAGAAGGTCGTAATTGCCTTATGCATCTAAGCTACTATCCAAAAAAGAGAAATTGGATTAGAAAAGGATTATGAGTGATTGAAATTAATACGTGTGCGAATAACCATGGATTTGTAAAAATTAATGCTTCAGAAATACAACATTTTGCTATTGAGAATTCCTTGTAAAGTCCAAATCTCAAAATACATAATTTTATATTTAGTTTGTTTGATGTTGAAACTATATTACCACCAAGAAGAGACAATATTATCTTAGTAAACATGTTTCAATTAATTTGATGTTCTTGGATATAAACTGCGAGTCAAAAGGCGTACCTACCTTCAACTTTTTGAGAGAAGTCATACAATTAATTATATGAGTTTCTCTCAAAAAGTCGATTTCTGCCAGGTACACCTTTTGGACCGCACAAGCTATTTGCTCTAATTCGATATAACAACAAAGGATCATAAAACAGATATAAATATAGGATGAACTGATACGATTTTTTCGGGTCTAACTTCAAAATTTAAGATTTCGAAATTTAATACAAGCTTCAAACCAGAAATTTAAGCATAAATAGAAGTTGATTTGCTACCTATTGCACGTGAAGCTTATTTGAGCTCTAATATTTAATAATTTTCTCTCGCTCTCAGTGAAGGCACCGTTAGCATTAGAAATGTAAACTATTCAAAAATTGATAGGTCCGCCTTTTGATTCGCAGTTTAAAGCATAAATTTTGTCAATTAAATTTTAATTACAGAATAAAAAGAAAAGTCAATAAAAGCATATGAAAGCTGACACGAATTATTCATAAGGATTATCGAATAATGATTTCGATTTTTGTGAATAATTTGGTATTTCTTTTGTTTCGATTAAATATGGATTTATTTGAACCTCTTCTAAAGGTAATGGTTCGGATTTATTAGATACTTCTTCTAATAGACAACTTCTATTATCAATGAAATGTTCATGAATTATTGATTGTGTTTCCTCTCTTTTTTCTTTTTTTTTAAGACATAAAAGAGGAATTGCAATGCTTGATGGTAATGATAGTCTTATTGTTATCAATTAAAATTATCTCCCATCCTATATAATAAAATTTGATTCAATATTACTAAATACTTTATGTTTCTTAATAATTGAGATGCCTAAAATGTTGATAATGTTGTTATAAACTTATTTTCACACGCTCAATCTTATGGGAGTAATAAGAATTGTAATAAAAAAAACATTATAAATCTTTAAAGATTCGTTCATAAACAATATATAAAAAAATAGTTATTCATAAGGATTCTCGAAATAAGTATTTGATTGTTCTTGCTTTGGATTATATGCTGGTGCTTTATATTCATTAGGATATGGATTGCTGTTCGTTTCTTCTAAAGGTAAATCTTTTTCGGTTTTATCAACAAGGCTTTGATTAATTGGATTTTCAGCTCTGAATTTTCTGTGTCTATAACATAAGTAAGCAGCGACAGCAATGAGACCTGCTCCAACTGCTGCTCCAATAATAATTTCCAAAACAGCACCTTCACTTAGTCCTTCATCACTATTGTAATAAACAGAAATTCATCAAAAGTGACAGCTCTCAATTTTTTGACATTTGTAAATTCTAAATTGAATGAGAAAAATGAAATAATACTAAGCATAATACAATATTCTAGATTTAATTATAATTAGGAAAAAGTTAGTTTTGAGAGTACTTTTCATAGGCATATAGAATGAAATCTTCTGAAAAATAATATCACATAAACTCATATTATTTTCTAATATATAACTATTTTATATAAAAATCAAATTCAATGATCTTAAAAGCGAAGGATAAACCTCAAAATTTACGAATATAATGAGTGGGAATATAATGCTTATCTATCATAAAACCATATGAAATATCAATTTTTGCTTTACGCCTAATTTTTGACGACAATTAGCAAAAAATGTTAAATGTTAACACTCAGTCCATTTGAATATGAAAAATAAAATTGACTTTGATTAAATGTTTTTATTTATCATGCAATTCTTCTTGCGACCAAAGATTTGAATAAAATTTCAAAAAATAAGATAGCTGAAAAAATAATATACGGTAGTGTTTACTAATAGATGAATAGTATATAAATTCTATTAAAATGGATTTCATCCAAAAAAATATATAAAATTTGATCATAAATAAAATCGTTTTAAATTACTTCTTCATTTAAATTATAACAATTTTTTTGGTTTTATATTTTTTTGGATCAAATCCATTTTAATAGAATTTATATACTATTCATCTATTAGTAAACACTACCGTATATTATTTTTTCAGCTATCTTATTTTTTGAAATTTTATTCAAATCTTTGGTCGCAAGAAGAATTGCATGATAAATAAAAACATTTAATCAAAGTCAATTTTATTTTTCATATTCAAATGGACTGAGTGTTAACATTTAACATTTTTTGCTAATTGTCGTCAAAAATTAGGCGTAAAGCAAAAATTGATATTTCATATGGTTTTATGATAGATAAGCATTATATTCCCACTCATTATATTCGTAAATTTTGAGGTTTATCCTTCGCTTTTAAGATCATTGAATTTGATTTTTATATAAAATAGTTATATATTAGAAAATAATATGAGTTTATGTGATATTATTTTTCAGAAGATTTTGTGTTCTTCTTCAAAATTTTATTTTTTATTAAAAAGAATCTTTACAAAATATACATTTACTTTAATTAATATTTAAAAACGTGCTCTATCAAAAGTTCCAAAAATTCAATATTTTAGCTTTTCTGAGGTGTCACTTTTGATGAATTTCTGTTTACAACACTATCATCATCAGAATAATTATGATCATCTGATTTTTGTTCAACTGGTTCTGATGAATTTATTTCATGATACGAATTATCAAAAATGATAAGAGATCTATGAGTTGAATTATTTCCTTTGATTAAATATGATGTATATATTTGTCGCCAGCATGATAAAAAAATAAGTAATCGTGTTTAGAATTAGTTATTGTTAGAAAAGGTTTTTCAACAATAATATTAGCTCTATTTATTTTTCCATAGACATCATAAATATCACCATCTTCGAAATGAACTGTTCCATTTGTGAAAGAAGCAGTAACAACACATGTATGAGCTGTGTCCTGAGAAGTGAATTTGTAATTAGACCTTACATTTGTGATAATCGAAGTGCAAATCATAATAATTCAAATTAAAAACAACAAAATTACATGGAATAGGTTCGTCACTGGAGGATTCTAATGTAATTGTACCTGTGTGAGCGAAATAAATTGCTGAATATTGTGTATTTCCAAGAATTTCTAAAGATACTTCTGAAGTTCTTGCTTCTCCGGAAATGTTGCGATAATCAGTAAATACTACGTATTGTTCCTTATAAAAATTAAGTTTTGTTTGATTTCTGCCAATTAATAACTTTTGAATTCCGAATATTTTGTATTTTGGCTGGGATCCAAAAGAAATTGATTGGTTGCAAAGATATTCGAGCTTGTCCTTATCATAAGCACTGTATGTATCATAAGAAAAACTTTGTGAAATTTTGATTGTTGCAACTGTATTCGGAGATTTACTTCTGAACAAAATGTATAATGTCGGTGAGAAATAAAGGAAACAATAAGAATTACCGAAAAAGTGACAAAACATCAAAAACAGGGAGGGGTCTCAATTTTTATTACTTATATTATTTTACAATATTTATATAAATACTCTTTATAATATATTTTACTATAAAATTATACCTCAAATTCAAATATTTATAATATTATTTACATAATTATCTCAAAATTATATTTTTATATATTATTTTTCATATGTATAAATCATATAATCTATATCTATGCAAATCTCATCTAAAATTTTTTGAAGCAAACCGCTACCATTTTATAATGGTCCATCTTAAATTCATCATAAATTCTGGTACATGTTAGTACCAGAGTCTTCAAATCTCAAACACTCTGGTACCAACATGTACCAGACGCGAGTTTCCAATGCCCTCGTACGATTTTCTATTAAGATCTTCTTGAATGAGAAGGTCTTCATAGAAACTCGTACGAGGGCTTCTCTTTTAAATACTCTGGTACCTGCTGGTATCGGAGTCGACTTTACAGCCCTTTCCCCAATTTTGAAGCTGGGGAAAGTTTTCAAGCAATGAAAGGGAAGCTCTCGCTATGAGGTGAAAATCTAGAATTTTTACCTCATAGCGAGTAATCCTTTGTTAATTGCTTGAAAACTTTCTTCAAATTATCAAAATTTCGAGGAAAGTTTCCTTGCTTCAAAGTAGAGATGGAGCCCTTTGAGCCACTGCATATAGGTCAGTGACTCAAAATACTCCATCTCTACTAGAAATCGCCAAAATTTGGGTCGCAATCTTTGAAATGCGACGCAAGTTTGGGCAATTTCGCGAGGGACTTGCTCCATTTGGTGCATAGATTCACACTCTATGCACCAGATGGAACAATTCTTTCGCTGACAGCGGGAAACTTTGTCTGAATAGTTTAACATTCAGACAAAGTTTCCCGCTGTCAGAGAGGGAATGGAAGGGTAAGAGGTATATATTCATAATGTATACCTCTTACTCTTCCATTCCCTCAAGAAAGTTCAAAAACTTGGGTGCAATCAGTTCTGATTGCACCCAAGTTTTTGAACTTTATATAGGGAATTGTTGGCTATGTTGTACTGATCATGAATCAGTACATCATAGCCAACAATTCCTTCGCAAACAGTGGGAAACTTTGTCTGAATAGTTTAACATTCAGACAAAGTTTCCCGCTGTCAGGGAGGGAATTAGAGGGTGGGAGATATATAGATAGACTATAAATCTCTCACCCTTTAATTCCCTCAAGAAAGTTCAAAAACTTGGGTGCAATCAGAACTGATTGCACCAAAGTTTTTGAATTTTGTATAAGGAATTGTTGGCTATGATGTGGATAGCCGCTGCCAGACCAAATGAATTAACCGTTGTGAATAACGTTTCTGAATCTTTATTTAAAAAGATAAAATATCACGATTTTGGCTGCGTTAAAAATCAAAGAATTGATGTTTTTGTCAAAAATCTTTTAGAAGAAGTTGCACCCAATTACTTTTATCGTATTAAAAACGATTTACTTCAAACAGGTTTTATTCCTTCAATTAGAATTCGCGAGCCTCGATTGACAGATTATAAAACAAAATTGAAAAGAGAAGTTCAATCACGTTTATACCAAGTATTAAATTTTGTTCAGAATCAAGAAGCCAATTTGAATCCATTAAGATTTTTATTGGAAAATGCTGAAGAAAAACTTTCTCAAATAAATGAGAAGATACAAAATTCAATTACATATTTAAGATCGTTTGAAATTCCAAATGAATTGTTAGATACGTATATGTTAGAAATTAATGAATTTTGTTATAATTCTCCAGATTATATTTTAGAACATTTCGAAGAATTTTTGGAGGATTTCAAAGAAAAGAATAATTTAATAGACTAAAAAATTTATTATTTTTATTTATTGTGAATTTTAAATTGTCACTTTTTAACTGTTACTCCCTATTGAAAGTGTCACTTTTTGGGTGTCACTTTTTCGGAAATTCTTATATACTCTAAGAAAAACTTTGTGAAATTTTGATTGTTGCAACTGTATTCGGAGATTTACTTCTGAACAAAATGTATAATGTCGGTGAGAAATAAAGATGGTCTGTTGTGTAATTTATAACTTTGTATTGAAATGTTGGTTGATAATAAGAATAATTAAAATCGTAATCATCCGAAGATGTGCTTATGTTCAATCTAACATCTGTTGGATCTAAGTAAACTGAGCAGTAATTCTTATTGATTTCATATTTTTTATTTGAATAATTGAAAGCTAGATCGTTCGATTCGGATAGAAATTCTATGGAATCGCAGTAATTTGGAAAAGAAACTACACAAAATCTTACTTTATAATTATAATACGTGTTTGTTGATTTAAAATTAAAAGTTGGCTCTGTGATTTTCCATATTTTGCTTGTGCATGATTCATAGTTAATACGCAAGTAATCGCTCATATATGTATCTTGTAGAATAAAATAATAACTAAATGATTTGTTATCTGCAAATGAAAAAGTAATATCTTGACCATATGAACCAATGTCAATTAAATAATCTCCTGTTCTGTTAATTATACCATTGGTGATTGTATAGTAAAACCAGGACATTCACAATGATTTTAATTTGAAAGCGGATCTATTCAGAATGAATTTTGAATATTTTACACAGTCAGATTGTCAAATCATTTTAGTTTATTGGATAATCCTTTTAATGTATTATTTTTAAAATTTTAAAAATAAAAAATAAAAGTGGATCCAAAATTTTTGTATCAGAATGGGTCAATATTTCATGAATCAGTCCTCAAGAACAAAAAGAAGAAAGAAGGTCGTAATTGCCTTATGCATCTAAGCTACTATCCAAAAAAGAGAAATTGGATTAGAAAAGGATTATGAGTGATTGAAATTAATACGTGTGCGAATAACCATGGATTTGTAAAAATTAATGCTTCAGAAATACAACATTTTGCTATTGAGAATTCCTTGTAAAGTCCAAATCTCAAAATACATAATTTTATATTTAGTTTGTTTGATGTTGAAACTATATTACCACCAAGAAGAGACAATATTATCTTAGTAAACATGTTTCAATTAATTTGATGTTCTTGGATATAAACTGCGAGTCAAAAGGCGTACCTACCTTCAACTTTTTGAGAGAAGTCATACAATTAATTATATGAGTTTCTCTCAAAAAGTCGATTTCTGCCAGGTACACCTTTTGGACCGCACAAGCTATTTGCTCTAATTCGATATAACAACAAAGGATCATAAAACAGATATAAATATAGGATGAACTGATACGATTTTTTCGGGTCTAACTTCAAAATTTAAGATTTCGAAATTTAATACAAGCTTCAAACCAGAAATTTAAGCATAAATAGAAGTGATTTGCTACCTATTGCACGTGAAGCTTATTTGAGCTCTAATATTTAATAATTTTCTCTCGCTCTCAGTGAAGGCACCGTTAGCATTAGAAATGTAAACTATTCAAAAATTGATAGGTCCGCCTTTTGATTCGCAGTTTAAAGCATAAATTTTGTCAATTAAATTTTAATTACAGAATAAAAAGAAAAGTCAAAAAAAAAGCATATGAAAGCTGACACGAATTATTCATAAGGATTATCGAATAATGATTTCGATTTTTGTGAATAATTTGGTATTTCTTTTGTTTCGATTAAATATGGATTTATTTGAACCTCTTCTAAAGGTAATGGTTCGGATTTATTAGATACTTCTTCTAATAGACAACTTCTATTATCAATGAAATGTTCATGAATTATTGATTGTGTTTCCTCTCTTTTTTCTTTTTTTTTAAGACATAAAAGAGGAATTGCAATGCTTGATGGTAATGATAGTCTTATTGTTATCAATTAAAATTATCTCCCATCCTATATAATAAATTTGATTCAATATTACTAAATACTTTATGTTTCTTAATAATTGAGATGCCTAAAATGTTGATAATGTTGTTATAAACTTATTTTCACACGCTCAATCTTATGGGAGTAATAAGAATTGTAATAAAAAAACATTATAAATCTTTAAAGATTCGTTCATAAACAATATATAAAAAAAATAGTTATTCATAAGGATTCTCGAAATAAGTATTTGATTGTTCTTGCTTTGGATTATATGCTGGTGCTTTATATTCATTAGGATATGGATTGCTGTTCGTTTCTTCTAAAGGTAAATCTTTTTCGGTTTTATCAACAAGGCTTTGATTAATTGGATTTTCAGCTCTGAATTTTCTGTGTCTATAACATAAGTAAGCAGCGACAGCAATGAGACCTGCTCCAACTGCTGCTCCAATAATAATTTCCAAAACAGCACCTTCACTTAGTCCTTCATCACTATCATCATCAGAATAATTATGATCATCTGATTTTTGTTCAACTGGTTCTGATGAATTTATTTCATGATACGAATTATCAAAAAATGATAAGAGATCTATGAGTTGAATTATTTCCTTTGATTAAATATGATGTATTATATTTGTCGCCAGCATGATAAAAAAATAAGTAATCGTGTTTAGAATTAGTTATTGTTAGAAAATTTTTCAACAATAATATTAGCTCTATTTATTTTTCCATAGACATCATAAATATCACCATCTTCGAAACTGAAACTGTTCCATTTGTGAAAAGCAGTAACAACACATGTATGAGCTGTGTCCTGAGAAGTGAATTTGTAATTAGACCTTACATTTGTGATAATCGAAGTGCAATCATAATAATTCAAATTAAAAACAACAAAATTACATGGAATAGGTTCGTCACTGGAGGATTCTAATGTAATTGTACCTGTGTGAGCGAAATAAATTGCTGAATATTGTGTATTTCCAAGAATTTCTAAAGATACTTCTGAAGTTCTTGCTTCTCCGGAAATGTTGCGATAATCAGTAAATACTACGTATTGTTCCTTATAAAAATTAAGTTTTGTTTGATTTCTGCCAATTAATAACTTTTGAATTCCGAATATTTTGTATTTTGGCTGGGATCCAAAAGAAATTGATTGGTTGCAAAGATATTCGAGCTTGTCCTTATCATAAGCACTGTATGTATCATAAGAAAAACTTTGTGAAATTTTGATTGTTGCAACTGTATTCGGAGATTTACTTCTGAACAAAATGTATAATGTCGGTGAGAAATAAAGGAAACAATAAGAATTACCGAAAAAGTGACAAAACATCAAAAACAGGGAGGGGGTCTCAATTTTTATTACTTATATTATTTTACAATATTTATATAAATACTCTTTATAATATATTTTACTATAAAATTATACCTCAAATTCAAATATTTATAATATTATTTACATAATTATCTCAAAATTATATTTTTATATATTATTTTTCATATGTATAAATCATATAATCTATATCTATGCAAATCTCATCTAAAATTTTTTGAAGCAAACCGCTACCATTTTATAATGGTCCATCTTAAATTCATCATAAATTCTGGTACATGTTAGTACCAGAGTCTTCAAATCTCAAACACTCTGGTACCAACATGTACCAGACGCGAGTTTCCAATGCCCTCGTACGATTTTCTATTAAGATCTTCTTGAATGAGAAGGTCTTCATAGAAACTCGTACGAGGGCTTCTCTTTTAAATACTCTGGTACCTGCTGGTATCGGAGTCGACTTTACAGCCCTTTCCCCAATTTTGAAGCTGGGGAAAGTTTTCAAGCAATGAAAGGGAAGCTCTCGCTATGAGGTGAAAATCTAGAATTTTTACCTCATAGCGAGTAATCCTTTGTTAATTGCTTGAAAACTTTCTTCAAATTATCAAAATTTCGAGGAAAGTTTCCTTGCTTCAAAGTAGAGATGGAGCCCTTTGAGCCACTGCATATAGGTCAGTGACTCAAAATACTCCATCTCTACTAGAAATCGCCAAAATTTGGGTCGCAATCTTTGAAATGCGACGCAAGTTTGGGCAATTTCGCGAGGGACTTGCTCCATTTGGTGCATAGATTCACACTCTATGCACCAGATGGAACAATTCTTTCGCTGACAGCGGGAAACTTTGTCTGAATAGTTTAACATTCAGACAAAGTTTCCCGCTGTCAGAGAGGGAATGGAAGGGTAAGAGGTATATATTCATAATGTATACCTCTTACTCTTCCATTCCCTCAAGAAAGTTCAAAAACTTGGGTGCAATCAGTTCTGATTGCACCCAAGTTTTTGAACTTTATATAGGGAATTGTTGGCTATGTTGTACTGATCATGAATCAGTACATCATAGCCAACAATTCCTTCGCAAACAGTGGGAAACTTTGTCTGAATAGTTTAACATTCAGACAAAGTTTCCCGCTGTCAGGGAGGGAATTAGAGGGTGGGAGATATATAGATAGACTATAAATCTCTCACCCTTTAATTCCCTCAAGAAAGTTCAAAAACTTGGGTGCAATCAGAACTGATTGCACCAAAGTTTTTGAATTTTGTATAAGGAATTGTTGGCTATGATGTGGATAGCCGCTGCCAGACCAAATGAATTAACCGTTGTGAATAACGTTTCTGAATCTTTATTTAAAAAGATAAAATATCACGATTTTGGCTGCGTTAAAAATCAAAGAATTGATGTTTTTGTCAAAAATCTTTTAGAAGAAGTTGCACCCAATTACTTTTATCGTATTAAAAACGATTTACTTCAAACAGGTTTTATTCCTTCAATTAGAATTCGCGAGCCTCGATTGACAGATTATAAAACAAAATTGAAAAGAGAAGTTCAATCACGTTTATACCAAGTATTAAATTTTGTTCAGAATCAAGAAGCCAATTTGAATCCATTAAGATTTTTATTGGAAAATGCTGAAGAAAAACTTTCTCAAATAAATGAGAAGATACAAAATTCAATTACATATTTAAGATCGTTTGAAATTCCAAATGAATTGTTAGATACGTATATGTTAGAAATTAATGAATTTTGTTATAATTCTCCAGATTATATTTTAGAACATTTCGAAGAATTTTTGGAGGATTTCAAAGAAAAGAATAATTTAATAGACTAAAAAATTTATTATTTTTATTTATTGTGAATTTTAAATTGTCACTTTTTAACTGTTACTCCCTATTGAAAGTGTCACTTTTTGGGTGTCACTTTTTCGGAAATTCTTATATACTCTAAGAAAAACTTTGTGAAATTTTGATTGTTGCAACTGTATTCGGAGATTTACTTCTGAACAAAATGTATAATGTCGGTGAGAAATAAAGATGGTCTGTTGTGTAATTTATAACTTTGTATTGAAATGTTGGTTGATAATAAGAATAATTAAAATCGTAATCATCCGAAGATGTGCTTATGTTCAATCTAACATCTGTTGGATCTAAGTAAACTGAGCAGTAATTCTTATTGATTTCATATTTTTTATTTGAATAATTGAAAGCTAGATCGTTCGATTCGGATAGAAATTCTATGGAATCGCAGTAATTTGGAAAAGAAACTACACAAAATCTTACTTTATAATTATAATACGTGTTTGTTGATTTAAAATTAAAAGTTGGCTCTGTGATTTTCCATATTTTGCTTGTGCATGATTCATAGTTAATACGCAAGTAATCGCTCATATATGTATCTTGTAGAATAAAATAATAACTAAATGATTTGTTATCTGCAAATGAAAAAGTAATATCTTGACCATATGAACCAATGTCAATTAAATAATCTCCTGTTCTGTTAATTATACCATTGGTGATTGTATAGTAAAACCAGGACATTCACAATGATTTTAATTTGAAAGCGGATCTATTCAGAATGAATTTTGAATATTTTACACAGTCAGATTGTCAAATCATTTTAGTTTATTGGATAATCCTTTTAATGTATTATTTTTAAAATTTTAAAAATAAAATAAAAGTGGATCCAAAATTTTTGTATCAGAATGGGTCAATATTTCATGAATCAGTCCTCAAGAACAAAAATGAAGAAGGTCGTAATTGCCTTATGCATCTAAGCTACTATCCAAAAAAGAGAAATTGGATTAGAAAAGGATTATGAGTGATTGAAATTAATACGTGTGCGAATAACCATGGATTTGTAAAAATTAATGCTTCAGAAATACAACATTTTGCTATTGAGAATTCCTTGTAAAGTCCAAATCTCAAAATACATAATTTTATATTTAGTTTGTTTGATGTTGAAACTATATTACCACCAAGAAGAGACAATATTATCTTAGTAAACATGTTTCAATTAATTTGATGTTCTTGGATATAAACTGCGAGTCAAAAGGCGTACCTACCTTCAACTTTTTGAGAGAAGTCATACAATTAATTATATGAGTTTCTCTCAAAAAGTCGATTTCTGCCAGGTACACCTTTTGGACCGCACAAGCTATTTGCTCTAATTCGATATAACAACAAAGGATCATAAAACAGATATAAATATAGGATGAACTGATACGATTTTTTCGGGTCTAACTTCAAAATTTAAGATTTCGAAATTTAATACAAGCTTCAAACCAGAAATTTAAGCATAAATAGAAGTTGATTTGCTACCTATTGCACGTGAAGCTTATTTGAGCTCTAATATTTAATAATTTTCTCTCGCTCTCAGTGAAGGCACCGTTAGCATTAGAAATGTAAACTATTCAAAAATTGATAGGTCCGCCTTTTGATTCGCAGTTTAAAGCATAAATTTTGTCAATTAAATTTTAATTACAGAATAAAAAGAAAAGTCAATAAAAGCATATGAAAGCTGACACGAATTATTCATAAGGATTATCGAATAATGATTTCGATTTTTGTGAATAATTTGGTATTTCTTTTGTTTCGATTAAATATGGATTTATTTGAACCTCTTCTAAAGGTAATGGTTCGGATTTATTAGATACTTCTTCTAATAGACAACTTCTATTATCAATGAAATGTTCATGAATTATTGATTGTGTTTCCTCTCTTTTTTCTTTTTTTTAAGACATAAAAGAGGAATTGCAATGCTTGATGGTAATGATAGTCTTATTGTTATCAATTAAAATTATCTCCCATCCTATATAATAAAATTTGATTCAATATTACTAAATACTTTATGTTTCTTAATAATTGAGATGCCTAAAATGTTGATAATGTTGTTATAAACTTATTTTCACACGCTCAATCTTATGGGAGTAATAAGAATTGTAATAAAAAAAACATTATAAATCTTTAAAGATTCGTTCATAAACAATATATAAAAAAATAGTTATTCATAAGGATTCTCGAAATAAGTATTTGATTGTTCTTGCTTTGGATTATATGCTGGTGCTTTATATTCATTAGGATATGGATTGCTGTTCGTTTCTTCTAAAGGTAAATCTTTTTCGGTTTTATCAACAAGGCTTTGATTAATTGGATTTTCAGCTCTGAATTTTCTGTGTCTATAACATAAGTAAGCAGCGACAGCAATGAGACCTGCTCCAACTGCTGCTCCAATAATAATTTCCAAAACAGCACCTTCACTTAGTCCTTCATCACTATTGTAATAAACAGAAATTCATCAAAAGTGACAGCTCTCAATTTTTTGACATTTGTAAATTCTAAATTGAATGAGAAAAATGAAATAATACTAAGCATAATACAATATTCTAGATTTAATTATAATTAGGAAAAAGTTAGTTTTGAGAGTACTTTTCATAGGCATATAGAATGAAATCTTCTGAAAAATAATATCACATAAACTCATATTATTTTCTAATATATAACTATTTTATATAAAAATCAAATTCAATGATCTTAAAAGCGAAGGATAAACCTCAAAATTTACGAATATAATGAGTGGGAATATAATGCTTATCTATCATAAAACCATATGAAATATCAATTTTTGCTTTACGCCTAATTTTTGACGACAATTAGCAAAAAATGTTAAATGTTAACACTCAGTCCATTTGAATATGAAAAATAAAATTGACTTTGATTAAATGTTTTTATTTATCATGCAATTCTTCTTGCGACCAAAGATTTGAATAAAATTTCAAAAAATAAGATAGCTGAAAAAATAATATACGGTAGTGTTTACTAATAGATGAATAGTATATAAATTCTATTAAAATGGATTTCATCCAAAAAAATATATAAAATTTGATCATAAATAAAATCGTTTTAAATTACTTCTTCATTTAAATTATAACAATTATTTTTGGTTTTATATTTTTTTGGATCAAATCCATTTTAATAGAATTTATATACTATTCATCTATTAGTAAACACTACCGTATATTATTTTTTCAGCTATCTTATTTTTTGAAATTTTATTCAAATCTTTGGTCGCAAGAAGAATTGCATGATAAATAAAAACATTTAATCAAAGTCAATTTTATTTTTCATATTCAAATGGACTGAGTGTTAACATTTAACATTTTTTGCTAATTGTCGTCAAAAATTAGGCGTAAAGCAAAAATTGATATTTCATATGGTTTTATGATAGATAAGCATTATATTCCCACTCATTATATTCGTAAATTTTGAGGTTTATCCTTCGCTTTTAAGATCATTGAATTTGATTTTTATATAAAATAGTTATATATTAGAAAATAATATGAGTTTATGTGATATTATTTTCAGAAGATTTTGTGTTCTTCTTCAAAATTTTATTTTTTTATTAAAAAGAATCTTTACAAAATATACATTTACTTTAATTAATATTTAAAAACGTGCTCTATCAAAAGTTCCAAAAATTCAATATTTTAGCTTTTCTGAGGTGTCACTTTTGATGAATTTCTGTTTACAACACTATCATCATCAGAATAATTATGATCATCTGATTTTTGTTCAACTGGTTCTGATGAATTTATTTCATGATACGAATTATCAAAAATGATAAGAGATCTATGAGTTGAATTATTTCCTTTGATTAAATATGATGTATTATATTTGTCGCCAGCATGATAAAAAAATAAGTAATCGTGTTTAGAATTAGTTATTGTTAGAAAAGGTTTTTCAACAATAATATTAGCTCTATTTATTTTTCCATAGACATCATAAATATCACCATCTTCGAAATGAACTGTTCCATTTGTGAAAGCAGTAACAACACATGTATGAGCTGTGTCCTGAGAAGTGAATTTGTAATTAGACCTTACATTTGTGATAATCGAAGTGCAATCATAATAATTCAAATTAAAAAACAACAAAATTACATGGAATAGGTTCGTCACTGGAGGATTCTAATGTAATTGTACCTGTGTGAGCGAAATAAATTGCTGAATATTGTGTATTTCCAAGAATTTCTAAAGATACTTCTGAAGTTCTTGCTTCTCCGGAAATGTTGCGATAATCAGTAAATACTACGTATTGTTCCTTATAAAAATTAAGTTTTGTTTGATTTCTGCCAATTAATAACTTTTGAATTCCGAATATTTTGTATTTTGGCTGGGATCCAAAAGAAATTGATTGGTTGCAAAGATATTCGAGCTTGTCCTTATCATAAGCACTGTATGTATCATAAGAAAAACTTTGTGAAATTTTGATTGTTGCAACTGTATTCGGAGATTTACTTCTGAACAAAATGTATAATGTCGGTGAGAAATAAAGGAAACAATAAGAATTACCGAAAAAGTGACAAAACATCAAAAACAGGGAGGGGGTCTCAATTTTTATTACTTATATTATTTTACAATATTTATATAAATACTCTTTATAATATATTTTACTATAAAATTATACCTCAAATTCAAATATTTATAATATTATTTACATAATTATCTCAAAATTATATTTTTATATATTATTTTTCATATGTATAAATCATATAATCTATATCTATGCAAATCTCATCTAAAATTTTTTGAAGCAAACCGCTACCATTTTATAATGGTCCATCTTAAATTCATCATAAATTCTGGTACATGTTAGTACCAGAGTCTTCAAATCTCAAACACTCTGGTACCAACATGTACCAGACGCGAGTTTCCAATGCCCTCGTACGATTTTCTATTAAGATCTTCTTGAATGAGAAGGTCTTCATAGAAACTCGTACGAGGGCTTCTCTTTTAAATACTCTGGTACCTGCTGGTATCGGAGTCGACTTTACAGCCCTTTCCCCAATTTTGAAGCTGGGGAAAGTTTTCAAGCAATGAAAGGGAAGCTCTCGCTATGAGGTGAAAATCTAGAATTTTTACCTCATAGCGAGTAATCCTTTGTTAATTGCTTGAAAACTTTCTTCAAATTATCAAAATTTCGAGGAAAGTTTCCTTGCTTCAAAGTAGAGATGGAGCCCTTTGAGCCACTGCATATAGGTCAGTGACTCAAAATACTCCATCTCTACTAGAAATCGCCAAAATTTGGGTCGCAATCTTTGAAATGCGACGCAAGTTTGGGCAATTTCGCGAGGGACTTGCTCCATTTGGTGCATAGATTCACACTCTATGCACCAGATGGAACAATTCTTTCGCTGACAGCGGGAAACTTTGTCTGAATAGTTTAACATTCAGACAAAGTTTCCCGCTGTCAGAGAGGGAATGGAAGGGTAAGAGGTATATATTCATAATGTATACCTCTTACTCTTCCATTCCCTCAAGAAAGTTCAAAAACTTGGGTGCAATCAGTTCTGATTGCACCCAAGTTTTTGAACTTTATATAGGGAATTGTTGGCTATGTTGTACTGATCATGAATCAGTACATCATAGCCAACAATTCCTTCGCAAACAGTGGGAAACTTTGTCTGAATAGTTTAACATTCAGACAAAGTTTCCCGCTGTCAGGGAGGGAATTAGAGGGTGGGAGATATATAGATAGACTATAAATCTCTCACCCTTTAATTCCCTCAAGAAAGTTCAAAAACTTGGGTGCAATCAGAACTGATTGCACCAAAGTTTTTGAATTTTGTATAAGGAATTGTTGGCTATGATGTGGATAGCCGCTGCCAGACCAAATGAATTAACCGTTGTGAATAACGTTTCTGAATCTTTATTTAAAAAGATAAAATATCACGATTTTGGCTGCGTTAAAAATCAAAGAATTGATGTTTTTGTCAAAAATCTTTTAGAAGAAGTTGCACCCAATTACTTTTATCGTATTAAAAACGATTTACTTCAAACAGGTTTTATTCCTTCAATTAGAATTCGCGAGCCTCGATTGACAGATTATAAAACAAAATTGAAAAGAGAAGTTCAATCACGTTTATACCAAGTATTAAATTTTGTTCAGAATCAAGAAGCCAATTTGAATCCATTAAGATTTTTATTGGAAAATGCTGAAGAAAAACTTTCTCAAATAAATGAGAAGATACAAAATTCAATTACATATTTAAGATCGTTTGAAATTCCAAATGAATTGTTAGATACGTATATGTTAGAAATTAATGAATTTTGTTATAATTCTCCAGATTATATTTTAGAACATTTCGAAGAATTTTTGGAGGATTTCAAAGAAAAGAATAATTTAATAGACTAAAAAATTTATTATTTTTATTTATTGTGAATTTTAAATTGTCACTTTTTAACTGTTACTCCCTATTGAAAGTGTCACTTTTTGGGTGTCACTTTTTCGGAAATTCTTATATACTCTAAGAAAAACTTTGTGAAATTTTGATTGTTGCAACTGTATTCGGAGATTTACTTCTGAACAAAATGTATAATGTCGGTGAGAAATAAAGATGGTCTGTTGTGTAATTTATAACTTTGTATTGAAATGTTGGTTGATAATAAGAATAATTAAAATCGTAATCATCCGAAGATGTGCTTATGTTCAATCTAACATCTGTTGGATCTAAGTAAACTGAGCAGTAATTCTTATTGATTTCATATTTTTATTTGAATAATTGAAAGCTAGATCGTTCGATTCGGATAGAAATTCTATGGAATCGCAGTAATTTGGAAAAGAAACTACACAAAATCTTACTTTATAATTATAATACGTGTTTGTTGATTTAAAATTAAAAGTTGGCTCTGTGATTTTCCATATTTTGCTTGTGCATGATTCATAGTTAATACGCAAGTAATCGCTCATATATGTATCTTGTAGAATAAAATAATAACTAAATGATTTGTTATCTGCAAATGAAAAAGTAATATCTTGACCATATGAACCAATGTCAATTAAATAATCTCCTGTTCTGTTAATTATACCATTGGTGATTGTATAGTAAAACCAGGACATTCACAATGATTTTAATTTGAAAGCGGATCTATTCAGAATGAATTTTGAATATTTTACACAGTCAGATTGTCAAATCATTTTAGTTTATTGGATAATCCTTTTAATGTATTATTTTTAAAATTTTAAAAATAAAATAAAAGTGGATCCAAAATTTTTGTATCAGAATGGGTCAATATTTCATGAATCAGTCCTCAAGAACAAAAATGAAGAAGGTCGTAATTGCCTTATGCATCTAAGCTACTATCCAAAAAAGAGAAATTGGATTAGAAAAGGATTATGAGTGATTGAAATTAATACGTGTGCGAATAACCATGGATTTGTAAAAATTAATGCTTCAGAAATACAACATTTTGCTATTGAGAATTCCTTGTAAAGTCCAAATCTCAAAATACATAATTTTATATAGTTTGTTTGATGTTGAAACTATATTACCACCAAGAAGAGACAATATTATCTTAGTAAACATGTTTCAATTAATTTGATGTTCTTGGATATAAACTGCGAGTCAAAAGGCGTACCTACCTTCAACTTTTTGAGAGAAGTCATACAATTAATTATATGAGTTTCTCTCAAAAAGTCGATTTCTGCCAGGTACACCTTTTGGACCGCACAAGCTATTTGCTCTAATTCGATATAACAACAAAGGATCATAAAACAGATATAAATATAGGATGAACTGATACGATTTTTTCGGGTCTAACTTCAAAATTTAAGATTTCGAAATTTAATACAAGCTTCAAACCAGAAATTTAAGCATAAATAGAAGTTGATTTGCTACCTATTGCACGTGAAGCTTATTTGAGCTCTAATATTTAATAATTTTCTCTCGCTCTCAGTGAAGGCACCGTTAGCATTAGAAATGTAAACTATTCAAAAATTGATAGGTCCGCCTTTTGATTCGCAGTTTAAAGCATAAATTTTGTCAATTAAATTTTAATTACAGAATAAAAAGAAAAGTCAATAAAAGCATATGAAAGCTGACACGAATTATTCATAAGGATTATCGAATAATGATTTCGATTTTTGTGAATAATTTGGTATTTCTTTTGTTTCGATTAAATATGGATTTATTTGAACCTCTTCTAAAGGTAATGGTTCGGATTTATTAGATACTTCTTCTAATAGACAACTTCTATTATCAATGAAATGTTCATGAATTATTGATTGTGTTTCCTCTCTTTTTTCTTTTTTTTTAAGACATAAAAGAGGAATTGCAATGCTTGATGGTAATGATAGTCTTATTGTTATCAATTAAAATTATCTCCCATCCTATATAATAAAATTTGATTCAATATTACTAAATACTTTATGTTTCTTAATAATTGAGATGCCTAAAATGTTGATAATGTTGTTATAAACTTATTTTCACACGCTCAATCTTATGGGAGTAATAAGAATTGTAATAAAAAAAACATTATAAATCTTTAAAGATTCGTTCATAAACAATATATAAAAAAATAGTTATTCATAAGGATTCTCGAAATAAGTATTTGATTGTTCTTGCTTTGGATTATATGCTGGTGCTTTATATTCATTAGGATATGGATTGCTGTTCGTTTCTTCTAAAGGTAAATCTTTTTCGGTTTTATCAACAAGGCTTTGATTAATTGGATTTTCAGCTCTGAATTTTCTGTGTCTATAACATAAGTAAGCAGCGACAGCAATGAGACCTGCTCCAACTGCTGCTCCAATAATAATTTCCAAAACAGCACCTTCACTTAGTCCTTCATCACTATCATCATCAGAATAATTATGATCATCTGATTTTTGTTCAACTGGTTCTGATGAATTTATTTCATGATACGAATTATCAAAAATGATAAGAGATCTATGAGTTGAATTATTTCCTTTGATTAAATATGATGTATTATATTTGTCGCCAGCATGATAAAAAAATAAGTAATCGTGTTTAGAATTAGTTATTGTTAGAAAAGGTTTTTCAACAATAATATTAGCTCTATTTATTTTTCCATAGACATCATAAATATCAC
The DNA here is from genome assembly GCF_026262505.1 of Trichomonas vaginalis G3. Classification (NCBI taxonomy): domain Eukaryota; phylum Parabasalia; order Trichomonadida; family Trichomonadidae; genus Trichomonas; species Trichomonas vaginalis. Next base: position 1,594,506 of record NC_067204.1, on the reverse strand, counting down.
CATCTTCGAAATGAACTGTTCCATTTGTGAAAGCAGTAACAACACATGTATGAGCTGTGTCCTGAGAAGTGAATTTGTAATTAGACCTTACATTTGTGATAATCGAAGTGCAATCATAATAATTCAAATTAAAAACAACAAAATTACATGGAATAGGTTCGTCACTGGAGGATTCTAATGTAATTGTACCTGTGTGAGCGAAATAAATTGCTGAATATTGTGTATTTCCAAGAATTTCTAAAGATACTTCTGAAGTTCTTGCTTCTCCGGAAATGTTGCGATAATCAGTAAATACTACGTATTGTTCCTTATAAAAATTAAGTTTTGTTTGATTTCTGCCAATTAATAACTTTTGAATTCCGAATATTTTGTATTTTGGCTGGGATCCAAAAGAAATTGATTGGTTGCAAAGATATTCGAGCTTGTCCTTATCATAAGCACTGTATGTATCATAAGAAAAACTTTGTGAAATTTTGATTGTTGCAACTGTATTCGGAGATTTACTTCTGAACAAAATGTATAATGTCGGTGAGAAATAAAGGAAACAATAAGAATTACCGAAAAAGTGACAAAACATCAAAAACAGGGAGGGGGTCTCAATTTTTATTACTTATATTATTTTACAATATTTATATAAATACTCTTTATAATATATTTTACTATAAAATTATACCTCAAATTCAAATATTTATAATATTATTTACATAATTATCTCAAAATTATATTTTTATATATTATTTTTCATATGTATAAATCATATAATCTATATCTATGCAAATCTCATCTAAAATTTTTTGAAGCAAACCGCTACCATTTTATAATGGTCCATCTTAAATTCATCATAAATTCTGGTACATGTTAGTACCAGAGTCTTCAAATCTCAAACACTCTGGTACCAACATGTACCAGACGCGAGTTTCCAATGCCCTCGTACGATTTTCTATTAAGATCTTCTTGAATGAGAAGGTCTTCATAGAAACTCGTACGAGGGCTTCTCTTTTAAATACTCTGGTACCTGCTGGTATCGGAGTCGACTTTACAGCCCTTTCCCCAATTTTGAAGCTGGGGAAAGTTTTCAAGCAATGAAAGGGAAGCTCTCGCTATGAGGTGAAAATCTAGAATTTTTACCTCATAGCGAGTAATCCTTTGTTAATTGCTTGAAAACTTTCTTCAAATTATCAAAATTTCGAGGAAAGTTTCCTTGCTTCAAAGTAGAGATGGAGCCCTTTGAGCCACTGCATATAGGTCAGTGACTCAAAATACTCCATCTCTACTAGAAATCGCCAAAATTTGGGTCGCAATCTTTGAAATGCGACGCAAGTTTGGGCAATTTCGCGAGGGACTTGCTCCATTTGGTGCATAGATTCACACTCTATGCACCAGATGGAACAATTCTTTCGCTGACAGCGGGAAACTTTGTCTGAATAGTTTAACATTCAGACAAAGTTTCCCGCTGTCAGAGAGGGAATGGAAGGGTAAGAGGTATATATTCATAATGTATACCTCTTACTCTTCCATTCCCTCAAGAAAGTTCAAAAACTTGGGTGCAATCAGTTCTGATTGCACCCAAGTTTTTGAACTTTATATAGGGAATTGTTGGCTATGTTGTACTGATCATGAATCAGTACATCATAGCCAACAATTCCTTCGCAAACAGTGGGAAACTTTGTCTGAATAGTTTAACATTCAGACAAAGTTTCCCGCTGTCAGGGAGGGAATTAGAGGGTGGGAGATATATAGATAGACTATAAATCTCTCACCCTTTAATTCCCTCAAGAAAGTTCAAAAACTTGGGTGCAATCAGAACTGATTGCACCAAAGTTTTTGAATTTTGTATAAGGAATTGTTGGCTATGATGTGGATAGCCGCTGCCAGACCAAATGAATTAACCGTTGTGAATAACGTTTCTGAATCTTTATTTAAAAAGATAAAATATCACGATTTTGGCTGCGTTAAAAATCAAAGAATTGATGTTTTTGTCAAAAATCTTTTAGAAGAAGTTGCACCCAATTACTTTTATCGTATTAAAAACGATTTACTTCAAACAGGTTTTATTCCTTCAATTAGAATTCGCGAGCCTCGATTGACAGATTATAAAACAAAATTGAAAAGAGAAGTTCAATCACGTTTATACCAAGTATTAAATTTTGTTCAGAATCAAGAAGCCAATTTGAATCCATTAAGATTTTTATTGGAAAATGCTGAAGAAAAACTTTCTCAAATAAATGAGAAGATACAAAATTCAATTACATATTTAAGATCGTTTGAAATTCCAAATGAATTGTTAGATACGTATATGTTAGAAATTAATGAATTTTGTTATAATTCTCCAGATTATATTTTAGAACATTTCGAAGAATTTTTGGAGGATTTCAAAGAAAAGAATAATTTAATAGACTAAAAAATTTATTATTTTTATTTATTGTGAATTTTAAATTGTCACTTTTTAACTGTTACTCCCTATTGAAAGTGTCACTTTTTGGGTGTCACTTTTTCGGAAATTCTTATATACTCTAAGAAAAACTTTGTGAAATTTTGATTGTTGCAACTGTATTCGGAGATTTACTTCTGAACAAAATGTATAATGTCGGTGAGAAATAAAGATGGTCTGTTGTGTAATTTATAACTTTGTATTGAAATGTTGGTTGATAATAAGAATAATTAAAATCGTAATCATCCGAAGATGTGCTTATGTTCAATCTAACATCTGTTGGATCTAAGTAAGTAAACTGAGCAGTAGCAGTAATTCTTATTGATTTCATATTTTTAATTTGAATAATTGAAAGCATAGATTCGTTCGATTCGGATAGAAATTCTATGGAATCGCAGTAATTTGGAAAAGAAACTACACAAAAATCTTACTTTATAATTATAAACGTGTTTGTTGATTTAAAATTAAAAGTTGGCTCTGTGATTTTCCATATTTTGCTTGTGCATGATTCATAGTTAATACGCAAGTAATCGCTCATATATGTATCTTGTAGAATAAAAATAACTAAAATGATTTGTTATCTGCAAATGAAAAAGTAATATCTTGACCATATGAACCAATGTCAATTAAATAATCTCCTGTTCTGTTAATTAATACCATTGGTGATTGTATAGTAAAACCAGGACATTCACAATGATTTAAATTTGAAAGCGGATCTATTCAGAATGAATTTTGAAATATTTTACACCAGTCAGATTGTCTAAATCATTTAGTTTATTGGATAATCCTTTTAATGTATTATTTTTAAAATTTTAAAATAAAATAAAAGTGGATCCAAATTTTTGTATCAGAATGGGTCAATATTTCATGAATCAGTCCTCAAGAACAAAAATGAAGAAGGTCGTAATTGCCTTATGCATCTAAGCTACTATCCAAAAAAGAGAAATTGGATTTAGAAAAGGATTATGAGTGATTGAAATTAATACGTGTGCGAATAACCATGGATTTGTAAAAATTAAATGCTTCAGAAATACAACATTTTGCTATTGAGAATTCCTTGTAAAGTCCAAATCTCAAAATACATAATTTTATATTTAGTTTGTTTGATGTTGAAACTATATTACCACCAAAGAAGAGACAATATTATCTTAGTAAACATGTTTTCAATTAATTTGATGGTTCTTGGATAATAAACTGCGAGTCAAAAGGCGATACCTACCTTCAACTTTTTGAGAGAAGTCATACAATTAATTATATGAGTTTCTCTCAAAAAGTCGATTTCTGCCAGGTACACCTTTTGGACCGCACAAGCTATTTGCTCTAATTCGATATAACAAACAAAGGATCATAAACAGATATAAATATAGGATGAACTGATACGATTTTTTCGGGTCTAACTTCAAAATTTAAGATTTCGAAAATTTT
>NC_067204.1:1539913-1590625 GCF_026262505.1 Trichomonas vaginalis G3 | reverse complement strand
TGCAACAATCAAAATTTCACAAAGTTTTTCTTAGAGTATATAAGAATTTCCGAAAAAGTGACACCCAAAAAGTGACACTTTCAATAGGGAGTAACAGTTAAAAAGTGACAATTTAAAATTCACAATAAATAAAAATAATAAATTTTTTAGTCTATTAAATTATTCTTTTCTTTGAAATCCTCCAAAAATTCTTCGAAATGTTCTAAAATATAATCTGGAGAATTATAACAAAATTCATTAATTTCTAAATATACGTATCTAACAATTCATTTGGAATTTCAAACGATCTTAAATATGTAATTGAATTTTGTATCTTCTCATTTATTTGAGAAAGTTTTTCTTCAGCATTTTCCAATAAAAATCTTAATGGATTCAAATTGGCTTCTTGATTCTGAACAAAATTTAATACTTGGTATAAACGTGATTGAACTTCTCTTTTCAATTTTGTTTTATAATCTGTCAATCGAGGCTCGCGAATTCTAATTGAAGGAATAAAACCTGTTTGAAGTAAATCGTTTTTAATACGATAAAAGTAATTGGGTGCAACTTCTTCTAAAAGATTTTTGACAAAACACAAATTCTTTGATTTTTTAACGCAGCCAAAATCGTGATATTTTATCTTTTTAAATAAAGATTCAGAACGTTATTCACAACGGTTAATTCATTTGGTCTGGCAGCGGCTATCCACATCATAGCCAACAATTCCTTATACAAAATTCAAAAACTTTGGTGCAATCAGTTCTGATTGCACCCAAGTTTTTGAACTTTCTTGAGGGAATTAAAGGGTGAGAGATTTATAGTCTATCTATATATCTCCCACCCTCTAATTCCCTCCCTGACAGCGGGAAACTTTGTCTGAATGTTAAACTATTCAGACAAAGTTTCCCACTGTTTGCGAAGGAATTGTTGGCTATGATGTACTGATTCATGATCAGTACAACATAGCCAACAATTCCCTATATAAAGTTCAAAAACTTGGGTGCAATCAGAACTGATTGCACCCAAGTTTTTGAACTTTCTTGAGGGAATGGAAGAGTAAGAGGTATACATTATGAATATATACCTCTTACCCTTCCATTCCCTCTCTGACAGCGGGAAACTTTGTCTGAATGTTAAACTATTCAGACAAAGTTTCCCGCTGTCAGCGAAAGAATTGTTCCATCTGGTGCATAGAGTGTGAATCTATGCACCAAATGGAGCAAGTCCCTCGCGAAATTGCCCAAACTTGCGTCGCATTTCAAAGATTGCGACCCAAATTTTGGCGATTTCTAGTAGAGATGGAGTATTTTGAGTCACTGACCTATATGCAGTGGCTCAAAGGGCTCCATCTCTACTTTGAAGCAAGGAAACTTTCCTCGAAATTTTGATAATTTGAAGAAAGTTTTCAAGCAATTAACAAAGGATTACTCGCTATGAGGTAAAAATTCTAGATTTTCACCTCATAGCGAGAGCTTCCCTTTCATTGCTTGAAAACTTTCCCCAGCTTCAAAATTGGGGAAAGGGCTGTAAAGTCGACTCCGATACCAGCAGGTACCAGAGTATTTAAAGAGAAGCCCTCGTACGAGTTTCTATGAAGACCTTCTCATTCAAGAAGATCTTAATAGAAAATCGTACGAGGGCATTGGAAACTCGCGTCTGGTACATGTTGGTACCAGAGTGTTTGAGATTTGAAGACTCTGGTACTAACATGTACCAGAATTTATGATGAATTTAAGATGGACCATTATAAAATGGTAGCGGTTTGCTTCAAAAAATTTTAGATGAGATTTGCATAGATATAGATTATATGATTTATACATATGAAAAATAATATATAAAAATATAATTTTGAGATAATTATGTAAATAATATTATAAATATTTGAATTTGAGGTATAATTTTATAGTAAAATATATAAAAGAGTATTTATATAAATATTGTAAAATAATATAAGTAATAAAAATTGGAGACCCCCTCCCTGTTTTTGATGTTTTGTCACTTTTTCGGTAATTCTTATTGTTTCCTTTATTTCTCACGACATTATACATTTTGTTCAGAAGTAAATCTCCGAATACAGTTGCAACAATCAAAATTTCACAAAGTTTTTCTTATGATACATACAGTGCTTATGATAAGGACAAGCTCGAATATCTTTGCAACCAATCAATTTCTTTTGGATCCCAGCCAAAATACAAAATATTCGGAATTCAAAAGTTATTAATTGGCAGAAATCAAACAAAACTTAATTTTATAAGGAACAATACGTAGTATTTACTGATTATCGCAACATTTCGGAGAAGCAAGAACTTCAGAAGTATCTTTAGAAATTCTTGGAAATACACAATATTCAGCAATTTATTTCGCTCACACAGGTACAATTACATTAGAATCCTCCAGTGACGAACCTATTCCATGTAATTTTGTTGTTTTTAATTTGAATTATTATGATTGCACTTCGATTATCACAAATGTAAGGTCTAATTACAAATTCACTTCTCAGGACACAGCTCATACATGTGTTTTACTGCTTTCACAAAATGGAACAGTTCATTTTCGAAGATGGTGATATTTATGATGTCTATGGAAAAATAAATAGAGCTAATATTATTGTTGAAAAAACCTTTTCTAACAATAACTAATTCTAAACACGATTACTTATTTTTTTATCATGCTGGCGACAAATATAATACATCATATTTAATCAAAGGAAATAATTCAAACTCATAGATCTCTTATCATTTTTGATAATTCGTATCATGAAATAAATTCATCAGAACCAGTTGAAACAAAAATCAGATGATCATAATTATTCTGATGATGATAGTGTTGTAACAAGAAATTCATCAAAAGTGACACCTCAGAAAAGCTAAAATATTGAATTTTTGGAACTTTTGATAGAGCACGTTTTTAAAATATTAATTAAAGTAAATGTATATTTTGTAAAGATTCTTTTTTAATAAAAAAAATAAAATTTTGAAGAAGAACACAAAATCTTCTGAAAAATAATATCACATAAACTCATATTATTTTTCTAATATATAACTATTTTATATAAAAATCAAATTCAATGATCTTTAAAACGAAGGATAAACCTCAAAATTTACGAAAATAATGAGTGGGAATATAATGCTTATCTATCAATAAAACCATATGAAATATCAATTTTTGCTTTACGCCTAATTTTTGACGACAATTAGCAAAAAATGTTAAATGTTAACACTCAGTCCATTTGAATATGAAAAATAAAATTGACTTTGATTAAATGTTTTTATTTATCATGCAATTCTTCTTGCGACCAAAGATTTTGAATAAATTTCAAAAAATAAGATAGCTGAAAAAATAAATATACGGTAGTGTTTACTAATAGATGAATAGTATATAAATTCTATTAAAATGGATTTGATCCAAAAAAATATAAAACCAAAAATAATTGTTATAATTTAAATGAAGAAGTAATTTAAAACGATTTTATTTATGATCAAATTTTATATATTTTTTTGGATGAAATCCATTTTAATAGAATTTATATACTATTCATCTATTAGTAAACACTACCGTATATTATTTTTTTCAGCTATCTTATTTTTTGAAATTTTATTCAAATCTTTGTCGCAAGAAGAATTGCATGATAAATAAAAACATTTAATCAAAGTCAATTTTATTTTTCATATTCAAATGGACTGAGTGTTAACATTTAACATTTTTTGCTAATTGTCGTCAAAAATTAGGCGTAAAGCAAAAATTGATATTTCATATGGTTTTATGATAGATAAGCATTATATTCCCACTCATTATATTCGTAAATTTTGAGGTTTATCCTTCGCTTTTAAGATCATTGAATTTGATTTTTATATAAAAAAAAAAAAAAAAAAAAAAAAAAAAAAGGTAGTGGGGCTTCCAGGGGCTGCGCCCCTTCTAGCCCCGAAGATGTTTAGTATAAAATGAGGTTTTTATTCGGAAAATTGTTAGTCTTCTGGTGTGAATTCGGAGGACTCTTCGTGTTTCTCTTCTTCGTGTTTCTCTTCTTCTTCCTCTTCCATTGCTTCTGGGAAGAAGTCTTCTTCTGGGTCGAAAACATTATATAATGTGTAATTGAATGACACATTATATCTTTGTTTGAGTTCGCTCTTGACAAAGAACTTAGTTCCAGGAATACAGAAGACTTCTGTGCGTTGGAAAAGCTGATGTCCTGGAACAAATTTGGCAATTAGAGACTTCTTTTTTCCGAATTGTTCAGGAGTTTCCATGACGACAGTAACAACATCTCCATCTGCGAGGTCTTGTTGTTGTTCGGAAAGGTAAAGAGCAATGATATAAATGGTTGCTGCGTTGAATTCGAGAAAGTCGAATTCAAATTGTGTAGTCGTATAGCAGTCAAACCATTTTGTACAGTTGTCTCCGAACTCGTCAATGTATTCATCTTGGTCATATCCGTAACTAAAGACTTGGAATTCGGCAATTGTCTTGTCGAATGACCGTTGGATGTTACGAGGAAGATTTTGACGAACTTGGTATAAAGTTCTCAACATTATAAGCTTAGTAAATGTTGGAAAATACTGAACTAAGACATCGCTAAGCTCAATTGGACTTGGAATTGTCTTAGTAAGTTCAATTGAACTAGCAATTGCTTTGTTCAGAACTTCACAGAACTGAGTATTGTATATAGCGTCTGGTTGTGTGTTTTCTTCGGCGTCTTTGAGATATTTAGAGCAAATTTGTTGAAGAATTTCTCTTAATTCGCTGTTAGACTTTTTGGCGGTTATTCTAACAGCTGTGCCAGTTCTTGGAGGTTGTGGGGCTTTGGCTTTGGTTAGCGGTTGAGAATTGTTAATGTTGGCTTCCATTAGACAAAAATAAACTGTTTTTTTCGGACTACTCATAGAAAAGTTTAAAATAAACCGTTTTCGTCAACGGTAACCCCTTCTATAATTTTATTTTATTTAATAGTTACCGTTGGAAAACCGTTCCATCTCAAATATTGAATGAACTATAAACGTTTTTTGTTTTCTATACATACTTTTTTGTCCAACGGTAAAACTTTTTACACAACGGTTTTTGAGAGTCGTAGCCGTTGACTTTTTTGTAGAGCACTCAAAATAGTATAACTTTGTTCGGACAAGTAAGGGTCTATCGTCGCTACAGGAAAAGTTACAGGCGTTCCAAGGAAGTATACTTTGAGAAGCCTTTTCCCCTTATAGAATGAGATAGGACGGTTATTTTACAAAACTGACAACACTTTGACCGAGTAGTTTTTTGTGCTGAACAAGAAGTGTCATATAAACATCTGTCAAAAGCCGCTTTTTAACTTCACTTAAAATGCCACGTAAGCTACGTAAGAATATACATAAGAGGAAGAGAGCATTGAAACATCCAATAGTAAAACTGACACCACAACAACAGTTGCAACAACAAATTATGAATGACCCCACTATGTTGCAACAAATGTCAAGCAACCCTATGCTTTTAAACCGAGTTATTGGTGCACAGAGTGGAGGTTTAAGAGCGGCACTTTTAGCGAAAATGGCAGGCTATGGTGGAGCTGCAGACGGAACAGCATATAACCCTCAAAGTCAAATGAATTTGAGTTCACTCAAAAATCAAATAACAGATGTCAAAAAGTCAAACATAGACATACAGAAGCAAATAAGTGAAAACGAAAAGAAACTAGAATATGACAGACACACAAAGAAACTCAATGAGTTAAACGTAGAGAAAAAGAAGAAAGAAGAACAACTGAAAGAACTAAGTACAGAGGAATATGCGAAAAAAGTGTCAGAAAAAGCAGCAGAAGTAGCAAAAATGGAACAAGATGTCATAAATTTGAAAAACCATACTACTCGATATAAAGTACTGAAAGATGAAGAGATAAAACAAAAAGCCCTGAAGACATATATGGATAGCGATGAGTATAAAAAAGAAGTTGAAGCAAATGTAAAGGCAGAAAAACTTTTACAGTTGCAAAACCAAACCGTACAGTATGAAAACTTAGCACAAGAAAGTAAAAATAACGACGCAGCCATGCAAAAGGCAATGAAAAGCGCGGAATATATAAAAGCTAACAATGACTGGTTAGATGCCCAAGCCAACGCTAAAGCAGCCCAGCTTATAGGGTCAATAAGGACAAAAATACAAGCGGATGAAGACAGTTCAAATGAAGCTTTAACGAATGCTGACTTTAAGAACGCCTTCGAAGCTCTTCATAGTAAGGTGAAACAAGTGAACGACTTCTCATCTGGAAAGAAACTGAAGTCTGAAGGTTTCGACAAAGAGTTAAAAGAAGTAGCACAAAATATGACGAAAATAACAGATGCAGCAACGAGACAGGCAGTTCAAAGTGCTATGACGCCGTTAGAGCAACTGTTGTGAAAAGTCAAGAAAAAGAGTTACAACAGACCAAAACAGACCTAGTAAATGCTTTCTTAAAAACGAAAAGTCAGGTAGGACATTACGCTGCAGATGGAACATATGTGCCAGCTGGTGGAACTTATATACCACCAAACCCTCCAAGAGAAGCACCTGCACCAGGACTACCTAAAACATTTACATCGTCACATGGACACAGACACAGGCATGCACAACAACCAACAGTTCAAAACCCTGCACAACAACCAACACAACAACCAACACAACAACCAGCACAGCAACCAACAGTTCAAAACCCTGCACAACAACAACCACAAACAGAGCAAGGACATAAAAGAAGTAGAGAACAAGGAAACCAAGAATTCTTAAAAATGCTTAAAGAAGAGTGTGGTTTCCCAGATACTGTTGACTTTAGTGACAGATATAAAGAAGCTATTGGAAAGTTCAAGGATGGAAATACTGACCCGAACCTATTTAGCTTTATGGCTCAGCACCAAAACGGATATAATCTCAAACCTGGAAAATACAAGCTCGCTAAGGGATATGATTTAATAGCATATCATCCAAATGACATGGATGAATTTACTCCGAGATATTTGATGTCAGAGCTAAATGACAATTCAACTTTCGTCATGAAACGCGTAAAAAATAGAGACGGAACGAAAGAACAAAAGCTTATGAATGCGGATGACGTAGATAGGGAAATTGTTAAAAACGGTCTCGGAATATATGAAATGCCAGCAGATGAGGTACAAGAAACTCCACAGGAAGAAATAGTTCAGATACAACCAGACATGGAAGAAATAGTTCAGCAACAACAGCTAGAAGAGCCTGAAGGAAACGAACAAGTCACTCCTTTGGAAACTAACTTCACAGAACTAGATGAAGATTTGGAACAGCCGAAAAATCTTGACCCTCAACAAGAGTATGCGGAGAATATGGAATATTTCCAAGAGTCTAAAAAAAATTCGGCTGACATAGTAGAAGAATATCGAAAAATGTTTGCCGACATACAAAAGACTCCAGCACCAGATGAAAATATTCAGCATAGAATGGAAGAACTGAAAAAAAATGTACACAAATACAACAACCCTTTTTACTTACGAGCATTTAACGTTCAATCTTCGATGAACTCGGTGAAGATAAAAGGTTAAATTTCAAGAAAACATATAGAAATGAAACATTGTTTAAAGTTCATTCAGAACCTAGCCAAGATGGAAACAAACCTACTTTTGTTTCTGCAGACGATGGAACTACAATGAGATGGGGTCATAAAGCTAATCCAGATAGGTGGTTCATAAACTTACAACCACAATTCCAAGAAGTTGTAGACGCAATGGAAGTCAATGGTGAACCAGATATAGCTGGTATTTTCAGCGCGGCTTTAATGCCATTGAAAGATATGAAACATGCAGATATTTTGGACCAGTATGAAATGAACATGGCTGATGGAAATATAACACCTGACGTTCTAGAACATTTATCTCAAAAAAACTACACAGAACCATAGAGATGGTATATTTGGTGAAGAGTTTAGAAAGAAAGTTAGGGAGGGAGAAGGAAGAGAACCTATTGTACATGACCTTGCAAATGAAAGTTTACAAAATGTCATAAAAACTTACTTTGCAGACAATGAACTGAGAAGGGATGAATATTTAAGAAAACTCAAATGGACAGTACCAAATGAAATGTTAGTATTGAAAAACATGTTCCTTGACAAAATAAAACCAACTACAGAAATAAACGACGCAAGACTGAAAGATTGGGTAAAAGCTTTCCCATTCACAAAAGATATAGTTGGTAACATGGAAAGAAAACCAGAATGGCTACAAAAACATATATTTGGAAACGAGCTTATTCCATATGGACAGGCACTGTTTTGAAGAGCTTGAACCAGAAACTCAGGACAGAAGTCATGCAAACAATAAGCGACGACTCAAATACAAACTATGACAAACTCTTTCTAGGATATAGGTTACCTGAGATGGGCGACCAGAGCAAAAGGCAAAAAGGACATGGGAAATTTGCAACATACTAGATGAACATAATGCAAAGATGCAACAACTTCAAGCAGAGGGCAATGAAGGAAAAAGAAGAGTTAAAAACTCAGTCAGGAAGAAAGTAAAGCTTGGTCCACGTGGGTTCTATTATGACATATAAATCCAACTATTCTATATTTTTACTCATATGAAATGTACGCCGCTCAGAATATAACGCCAACAGTTTTGGATGCTATGAATGGAAATGTTTCCGAATGGTATAACGAATGCGACAATGCCATTAGAAGGTCAGAAATAGTTCCTGGAACTTACGAATATACAAACTGCTGTTTCTTATGGAAACGTAGGTGAGTTTGGAGAAGGTTCTTCAACAACAGTAGATATTGCTTGCGACAGGTTTCATATAATTTCTATTGACAACTCTTTCTTATACGTGGAACAAGACATTGAAATAAAACCTTCTGCCAAGTTGTCTGACAAGAAAGGTTGCAATGGAATTTTCTATGTCGGATACCAATATGCTCCAGAAGTTTTTATGGGATATAAGATATATTCTAACTCTGACTTAGTTCAAACAGTAACATGGGCAAACTATGAATGGTTCGCTTTGAGAAACTCAGTACAACCACAAGCTAGAGAACAAACAGACCAGTATGCAACTATTGAGAAAATAAGAAGACTTGACCCTAACGTTCCAGGAGTTTATGTTGACCTTTCTGGACAAACTGCAGCAGCAGTAACCAAAGTAAAACTGAAACTTAGAGTTCCTTTGTCATCTTTCCTCATCTTCAGGTTTTTAAGATACTTGCCAAACTGGGCAGGAAAAATTTCTATCGAACTTACTCCAAGCAAAAATAACTTAGTCATTGCACCAACACAAGACCCATTCACTCTTACAGACGTAAAGGGAACAAATCAAACGTCATTCGCCGAATTTTGCAAAGACAAAGTTGACTTAGACTTTGGTTTCTCAAACTTCAACACTGAAGTAAACTACTATTTCAATGCTGCTGGAACTGCTTGGGACCCAGTTAAGTTCACATGCGAAAAATTTGAATGCAAGAGAATAGAAAGCAGACTTGCAGTCTATATGTTGGACCCAGATATTTCAAATGCTTTAGCTGCCAAATATATTGCAGTTCCACTTATGTTCCCTATACACCAAATATCTGTCAAAGACTTTGCAGGTGAAGTTGGAAACCAAAGTGCTGACCCAGGTGCAAGAACAGATATTGCTTTAACAACTGCAATGAAACATGCAGATACTATGTTTGTACTGTTCAGACGAACTATAAATGACTATTCTTGCTTCTACAACCCTGGTATTAAATACCATATAAACATAGATGGCAAATACTATCCAAGAGAAGAATATTCCACAGTTGAGGATATGAGGTCATACAACTTGACATTAGATGCTATGAACTTTAACAACAACTTCACAACAACCATTAACCCTGAAATGCAAAGTTCTATTATGCCATATGTGAAAGTATGGACCCATACAGGAGCTCAAAACACTCAATATACAAATGGAGACCGTTCAAACTTTTGGCTTGGCATTCCATTTGCTGACTCAGAAGACTTTATGGGTGGTATTTCAACTGTTGGTACAGTTCAAATACAATATACTGGTGACAGAGACGGTCCAAATGAATTGAAAGCAAAGAAGTTTACAAAACCAATAGCACTTTTCACGGAAGATGCTCTTTTGAAGATTCGTTCGATGAAACCTGCTGGGGCTCCTCAGATTGGTATAACGACAGCTTCCATCGAGCAGATTTTGGCAGCAGGTCAGTAAGTTGTTCTTGAACTGACTTCTCTCCGTCAAATATTGACAGTACGCCAGTTTTGACATAATATTGTATTATAAACTTACCTTTAGAAATATCTGTAAGTTTTGTTGTTATATTTTTGTCAACGTCAAGAACTTTCACCATCTCGGTTATACCAACTTTCTTTGCTTTATGAAAATATTTTGGTTCAGCAAAGACTGCTATTCTATAACATTTTCCATTGTTTGTGTAAAGAACTATTCTGTCAATGTATTTGTATTGTTTGTGTGTGTAAACTTTGTTCTGCTTCAATTCGAAGAGATACTCGAATACGTCCATCTTTTTATTCTAAGTAAAATGTCATTTCCGAAAAATAGAAGCGTAAGTGTTTCAAAAGGTTTAATGGCGGTGGCAGATGTGAAGTTAAATTCACCAACTCAAACAAACAGTCAAAGTGTTGTTGTCAATGTCAAAGAAAGAGATGTTGAAGTGGGGAAACCATACGAAGACGAAGATGGTATAACAATAGTTCCTGTAAAAGAACAACCAACATATCCTGAAGTTAGCAGAGACTTAAGTTCTGTTGCAGATATTCGAAATGACTACCAACAACTTAAAGACAAACTTAAAACTCAGGAGAAGATTTGTCAGGCTTTGGGTATAATGTTAAACTTGGTTGAGCACAACCCTGTAAAAGTGAACTCATATGTCATTGCACCTCATGAAGTTTTGAAAGAACTATTGAAACTTTTGACAGAGGCAGACGATATAAACATCAAAGAAATAGAACCCGACGTTAGTTGCTGTGGTGTTTCATATAATGTCATTGACAAGATATACGTTATGAAAGGAGGTGAAACGTTGAACTTAAAATATAGTTTCCCAGACGTCATAAAAATATTTGACGACCACAACATTTCATTAAAATTTAGTTGCTAAGTAAATGGCAGAAGACATAGTGGTTTATACTATTACGACTAAAAACCCCGAGTCATATAATTCTATAACAACAAACTTACAAAGTCCTCAAGGACGATATTGTAAAACTGACCTTAAACACGATGACGACTAAAGCCTGTTTTGCTCTTTTGACACCAGAAGACTTTGTTGTTGTGAATGGTAAAAATACTTCTTTGAAGATACTTACTCAGATATACCACCAACAGGTTTTGTTGACTTATTTAATACTTTAAGGACGGATGTAACATGTGCTGCAACTAGAGCAGGTTTCATTATGTTTGGATGTCCGACTGAGTTTACTATAAACGATATGAGCTATAATACAAAACTTATATCTGGTTTTTACTACCAACAGTTTCCTATAACAGGAAAAGGTGTCATACAAGGTTTGTCTGTTCCATTGACTTTAAGTACACCTATTTTATATATTGTTTCAAACTTAGGTTCAAAGTGTTATTCGAATGTCGACAGAAACTACTATGACCAAAAGATACTCATGCGTATAAACAACACTTTCTCTGCTGGTTTGCCTATTGTTCATTCGAATGCAGAGTTTTCAGCTTTAGTAAACTCAAACACTTTAGCAAACATAAACTTAACCTTAGTTGACGCAAACTTTGTTCCTGTAAAACTTTTATGTCCTATGTATTTGTCAATGACGGCAGAAAGTTTCGAATTGGAAGATGCAACTGGTGAAAGTATTGTACTACAAGAACAACTTCAACAACAAATAGCTCAAGAACAACAAATGCAACAAATGGAACAAATGCAACAACAAAGTCAAGAATAAAAAAATATTTTTTTTATTTTTATAAAAATGTACAGAATAGACGTTTCAGATTTTTATGACTTCCAAGCGTTCAGAAATATGTGTCCATTTAGAGACTATAACAAAGCAGTCGAGAATTTGAAACGTTTAGTCATTTATGTCGACTCTGCCCCAGAATGTTATGTCATGAAAGAATGGGATGTTGTCTTTAACAAACCAAGAGCAACAATAGTTTCAGAACAAGAATGTAGACAGAAACTTAAGAAAATAAAAGTCGTACAAGTTGGCATGAAGATGTTAGATGCTTGGGATATCTTATTGTCAAAGTTAGAAGATTTTTCAGTTCGAGGTATAAAGTTCTATACACCTTCTCCAAACTTCTATTCTATCTTCACTGGATATAAATACGAACAAGTAGAATGGAAAGAAAATATTATAGAAGCTTGGTTAGACCATGTCAAAGAAATTATATGCAATGGAAACGAAAAGGTTTATGAGTATATCTTATGTTGGTTTGCAAACATCTTACAATATCCAAGTGCTAAAAATGAAACTGCTCTCATTATAATTGGAAAACAAGGAACTGGTAAGAACACTTTCTTTACAGATATTTTGTGCAAACTGTTAGAGGGCTATTCGAACCCTAATATGACAAACTTAGAAAACATCTGCGGTAAATTTAACTCTTCAATAGAGAATATGAAACTTATAGTTTGCAATGAACTTCAAAGTATAGATACAACAAAAGTTTTGAACTCAGATGCTTTGAAGAGTCTTATAACAGACAAAGTTGGAGTTGTTGAAAGAAAGTATAAAGACTCAAGAGTTTGTGAAAATGTTGCAAACTTCATTATGGTTTCAAACAATGTTGTTCCGATGAAGTTAGAAAGTTCTGACAGAAGATATGTAGTTGTCAGAACGTCAGATTCTCATATGCAAGATACAGAATATTTTGACGACTTAGCAGAAACTTTGACATCTGACTTTTACAACCACTTGTTCTCATATTTTATGACATTAGATATTTCTAAGTTCAATCCAAGACAAATTCCATATACCGAAGAGAGACAAACATTGTTAGAAGCAAACAAGAGTGTATATGAACTGTTTATAGATGAGACTAACTTTGAGTGTTTAGATGAAAGGTCATTGTACGATGAATATAAACAATATTGTCAAGAATATGGTTATATGACAGCTTCTAAACGTACATTCTTGGCAAATGTCAAAAATCTTTTAGATGTTCAGAATGGCGTATATACAAAGAAAAATTTTTATGAGTAAATTTAAAAAAAATATTTTTTTATTTTATTTGAAATGTACGCTGAGTTTGTTGGAGAAGACCGTTGGGAAACTTGTTTGTTAGATGAGAAATATGAAATTCACTGTTGTGAGTCATTTGAAGTCAGAAACAAAGAGACAAAAAGAGTTTTAAGCGGATGGGAGCAAAATAACGGATATGCGCTATTCTGGTTAGATTGTCCTTATGAAATGTATGAAAAAAAGGCTTTATATGAAGAATATAGAAAATATTGTCATGAAAACGATATAAGACCAAGCTCTAGAGAAAAATTCTATGCTGGTATAAAACATCTTTTCGAAGTTCGGAATGGCAAATATAGAAAGAAATAATTTTTCTGAGTAAATTTTTAAAAAATATTTTTTTATCCGATAGAAAAGATGACGAAATATATTTCAGTCAACAAGTACATGACAGAAGTCAAAGAAGAACTAGACCCATTCATATATTTGAATGTTTACTTCTACCATTTTGAAAAGTCTACATTTGACAAAGTTTGGAACATCGAACCAGTTAAGTTTGCTATTGTGACTAAAAATGGTGCGAAATTTGAAGACTTAGACATAGAAGGTTTGTTAGCAGTCAAGGAAAATTTTGACAGAAGGTTTTCAAACCTTAAAGAAGGCAAAGCATACAAACTTGTTATACCTTATGAACCAAAGAAAGCAGACGACTATGAATATTATGAGTCTAAGATAGTTGAAGTTCAAGGTAAATTAGGTAAAAAGATTTTAGAGTCTAAGCCAGTGTTTGCTCCTAAAGAGGAAGAGAACATTGACATTGACCCAGAAATGTTCTAAAAATAAAATTTTATTTTTACATGTCAAATTTCTTTTTCTCTGGAACTGGTTCAGGTTCTTCTTTCTTCTTCTACTTTCTTTTCTTTCTTTTCTCTCTTCTTCTTCTTCTCTGGTGGAGTTATGTCAAATTTGGCGCAACCATATTTATGTAAAAGTTCTTTGTCCTTTAATAGCTCTTCTATTCTTTTCCTATTTCATCTTCAAGAACAGCGCATGTGTCTTCTTTGCATTCTAAGAACTTTTGTTGGACTTCATCTTCCAATCGGCGTCATCTCTGTCAACAAGTCTGTCATTGACAAACTTAAAGACTTCTCTGCCTAATGTTTTATGGTTCTTGTCATATTCCCAGAAACAGAACTTTAGAACAAATTCACCTTTCTTGTTTACACTATGTAAGATTTTATGGTCGACAGATGTTTTGCTGTCGAAAAGCTTGTCTCGAATATAGATAGCGAAATCGCTAGACATTTTCAAAAAGATAAAATTTTAATTTTTCTAAAAATATGTTAGAAAAAAAGTTTGCTGACATTGACAAAAAATTTGAGAATGTTTTGAAGAAGAACAAGAGGAAGTTAGAAAATGCTCAGATAAAACCCATACATGACAAGTTCCTATTTGCTCAGAATGGTATAACAGGTCTAATCGCACCACCTGGGTCGGGTAAGACTTTCACTTATCTTAAAATGGCTGCACAACAACAAGAACTAGATGAGAAGAACCCATTTTATGAGTTAGTTGTCATTTGTAGTACTTCGGGTCAATTTGACCAAACCGTCAATTCGTTCAAAGATATTATAAAGAAGTCTAAGTTAGTATGTATAAAGGATACTGAGTTGTTAGATTGGATAAAGAAGTACCAAAGAAGAGTTTTGAAGTATAATGCTATAAATGAGTATATAAATTCGAAGTTTAAAGACCCAAATGAGGAAATGCAGAGAATATTAGAGAAGAAACACTTCAGAAACAAACAGAAAGAGATAGAATACATTTCGAAGAAATTGCAATCGTACGATTGGAAGACTTACCCTCATAGATGTCTTCTTATCTTAGATGACTTTGCTTCTCATCCTTTGTTAAAGAACAGAGAACAAGACATGTGTCGAATTCTTAAGAAGCTCAGACACTTTAACATCTCTGTTGTCATTTGTGTACAGACAGCAAAGAGTTTAAGTAAGGATGTTAAAAGAATACTTACTGATATCATACTTTTCCCTGGATTGTCCGAAGACGATTTCATGGAACTTATGAAAGAGTCCATGGCAGGTAAGTTTGACAGACATGAACTATGGGAGAAGTACAAAGTCATACAAGACCCTCATACTTCTTTCAGAATTCACATCTACGCGAACAAAGTTCAAATTGTAAAAAGTCAATAAAAATAATGTTTAGGGTAGAAGGTTAGATATACCCTCTTTTCTACCCTCTTTTCTACCCCAGTTATTTTATAAGCGTTTTACATGGTAAACGTTATTTTTAAAATTTTGTGAAAACTCAACGGTTTGACACATGCCCTAAAAATTATTTTACTCAGAATTTTGTGCTGAATTCAATAAAAATATATTTTAGGGTAGAAGGTTAGATATAACCTGTTTTCTAACCTCTTTTCTACCCCAGTTATTTTATAAGCGTTTTACATGGTAAACATTGTGAATTCGTGAAATTCTAAACAGTTTTGTAGCTTCTATTTCTTCTGTCAGTACATCGAATGTTTTCACAATGCCGAAAGTTTCTTTATATTTCTTCTTGACGTCAGATAGAAGGAAATCGTCAGCTGTTGGATAGTTTTTGTTCAGAAATGTCAACATGTCCATTTTATCTTCTGCTGGTTTCTCTACTTCTTTCTTTAAGTCAGCATAGTCGTTTCGCATACGTTCTATCTCTTTGACGGAGTAGTTATATTTCCTCATTGCTGCTTTACATTTTGAACATTGCGGGTTCATTTTTGCGTTATATTCTGAAACCTTACCTGCTAGTATGACTAAGGCGTCAATTGCTCTCTTTAACTCAAAAGTTGCGGGTTTTATCTGTTCATTCCATATCTTACCTCTTCTATCTTTATCTCTTATCTGCCATACACATTCAGCAACTAACGAAACAAAGTTGTCGTAGGTCTTAAACTCCCCAGATTTGTATATGTCAGAGATGTTCTTATATACCATATCGCAATCTTTGTCCATGACTTTGTGGTTGCAATGAAATCCAAGAAACTCATAGTTAACCTTTCGTATGAACTTCTTTATTTCTACTGAGTCAGTTGCTTTGACTTCTATTTCATCGAATTCTGGAATAGTAAGCTTTTGTTGTTGGATTTCAGGCAATTTGGGTAAATGGTCAATAATATCCTGCATTTCATAAAGATACTGTTCATTTGTTTCATCTTTCGCACAACAGTCCAAAGTACTTGTTAAAAGTTCTTGCTTTATCTTCTGGATTTTTGTTTCGAAAGTATATGAAGAAGGAATGAAGTTTTTCATCTCTACTAACATAGATGTTGGATTCATGACTAAAGAGTTTGGTGCTGTTGTTGCTAACATGTTCTTACAATAAAAATAAAAAAATATTTTTTTAAAAAACCAACTTTATTTTTTATTTCGGGAAAACTCATGACAAATTCAAGAGGGTAGAAAAGAGGTTAGAAAAGAGGTTATATCTAACCTTCTACCCTAAAATATATTTTTGCCGAATTCATGAGTTTTGGTTGAAAGAATACGGTGGAGCCAAAAGTGGCTCGACCTCAAAACAAGCATTTTCTGTATAAAATTCATGAAAATTCAAGAGGGTAGAAAAGAGGTTAGAAAAGAGGTTATATCTAACCTTCTACCCTAAAATATATTTTTGCCGAATTCAGCAACAAAATTCAAATTGTAAACGGTTTAATAGAAAAAGTGTTATTTTTTCATGTCCGAAGACTCGAAGGTGCAACACTTCCAAAATACCGACGAACTCAGAAGAGCAGCATGGCAGTATGTTCTTGACAACTTCTTTGAGTTCTCCAGGAACACCTTGGAAAATGCTGAAGAACTCCGACACAGAGAATTTGGAGAAATTGCACTCCAATACTACCTTGACAAACAAAGGGTAAACAAAGGGTAAACAAAGGGTAAAATAAGACTAAAAACTTAACGTTTAAAAAGTGACATTTTTATGAGCTCCGAGTCACCGAGAAAACTTGGTCAGATGTTAGCAGCTTACTTCCCTGAGGAGGATGGAAGCGTTACATACGTAAGGTTCAAAAACAACGAACCTGGAATTGCGTACCAAATTCGCAATTACATGACCATGGAAGAGTACGAAAGGTTCCTACAAGAGAAACCAGCTCTAAACAACTCAGAAAAGAAAGAGTAAAAAGTTTAACTCGTAATTGTTTATTTTTTTACTTGTATGGGCAAGCTGCAAGAATGAAGTCGACTATCTCGGTCTTTGTCTTGACCAGTTGGACTGCTCTTGCGAGTACGTCTGTTTTGCGGTCTCCAGCTGGTGTCTGACCTTCGTAATTGCGCATGTTCTTGAGAGCTCCAACTGTAAATGGCTGTAGGATGAAGAGTCTCTCAGACTGCTTGAGGTAGTCTTCACGGTCACGAACCGAATCTGTGGTACGAGTCGAATCGGTCGATTTGAGGGAAGAGACTGAAAGCCTGTCATCTTCCATAGGGGCTGTGGCATACTCTTTGCGTAAACGGTTCAGACCTTCCTCGAACTCTTGGTCTCTCTTGGATTGAGATTGAGATTGGAATTGCTGGGGTGGAGCTTGCTGGAACATCCAAGGGTTGGGGAAGTAAGGCATAGGCTGAGGAGGGTAGTTCGGGAAGCCTTGTAGTGGAAATTGGTAGTAACCTTGAGGTGGAAATTGGTAGTAATTTGGTGGAGGTACTTGCTGGAACTGAGGTGCAGGGGCTGGTGCTTTAGGTTCTTCTGGCTTGGGAATGGACTCGGTTGGTGGGACGTCGGACATTGTCTTGAAACAGTACAAATATTGTTCTGAAGCAGTGCAAGTCTTGTTCTGAAAAAGTACAAGTATTGTTCTGAAGCAGTGCAAGTATTGTTCTGAAAAAGTACAAGTATTGTTCTGAAACAGTACAAGTATTGTTCTGAAAAAGTACAAGTATTGTTCTGAAAAAGTACAAGTCTTGTTCTGAAACAGAAAATTTTTCTCACAAATTGAGAGCTTTTACGGGAAATTTGTTCTGAAAAAGTACAAGTATTGTTCTGAAAAAGTACAAGTATTGTTCTGAAACAGTACAAGTATTGTTCTGAAAAAGTACAAGACTAGTTCTGAAACAGTACAAGTATTGTACTGAAAAAGTACAAGACTAGTTCTGAAACAGTACAAGTATTGTACTGAAAAAGTACAAGACTAGTTCTGAAACAGTAGCAATGGACGAGGTCGAGCCATTAGATGAGGCAATTTACCTTATAGAGATAAATGAAGTTGTTAAGCAGTACTTGGGCAAGGACAAAGCCAACAAGTCCCTCGGCTTCTGGTTGTCTGGAAGAGGTGCGCTGAAAATCGAAATTGAAACCGGAATTCCAATTCAAATACCAGAAAAAACTCCTGTAGACGACATAAAGGAGATGAAGAAAGAAGCTCTTCTCAAGTTCTTTGCAAAGCGCCCATGGATACAACTTCCAAACAGAGAGAGTCCAATTCCACGAATTATACAAATTCTCAGAGCACTGTTCCACTTCTCAGGACGGCCGTTCTTCATAACCTCAGAAGGCGACATCCAACCAATTCAGTAAACCTTAACGTTTAACTTCACTTTTTTATGTTTTTACTCACACTCGTACTCAACAGGTTTGTGTACAACTATTTCAACTGTGAACCTTGTATTGACCGGTCTTCCTGCAAATGCAAGTTCGGTCAATACACAATTTATGGTGGCAAGAAAGACAGTGGGGAATGTTATTCTGACATCTGTTGTTGCGCTCGAGAGAGAATTGAAATTCCAGACCCAACTCCAACACCAACACTCAAGTTGCCAAAGACTCATGTGAAGAAGAAGCCTTCTGGTAAGTTTCTTATAGCCATATACATGGCACGCTTTGAGTAAAAACATTTTTTTCATTTTTTGAATGAAGCAAGTTAAATTCGTCCCACACCAATCTCAATGGACCGATGAAGAGTTTCAAGCCATGGTTGAAGGCGTTGAGAACGACATAGACGGCGAACTTGAAGGAGCTCAAATCACAATTGCAACCAAAATTGCAGGAGTCAAGGAACAGATAGCTCCACTTAAAGCTACCAAAGCTACTCTTGACCTCATGGATAGTTACCGTTTAGATGTCAAGAGTGGAATAAGACATTTAAAATTAAAACTCTTAAATTACGAAGCTATACTCCAGAAGTTAGCAGAAATGAGAAGACTTTACCAGAGCTACTTACATGTAAGGGACTTACCTTCAAGCAGTCCGACCAAAGATGAATTTTCTGACATTGTCCCAATTTTGTCCGAAAGTCAGCTCAGATGTTTTGAACTGCTCCCAACATATCCAGAATATGAACGTTTGCCTGAACTCTTCCGCAATCTCAAAAAACGTTTTTTGGTTCTCATGTTCCAAACTTTTATCGGAAGAGACAACAAACGTTCAGAAGAAGAACAAGATATTATTTTAAACTTGTTGTATGACTTAACCGTCATAACAAGCTTTTTGAAGTAAAACCGTCATTCTCAAACCACTTCATTTTTTCGATGTCCGAACAAGCACCGAAGCCAAACTCAATGGAAGATGTCCTTTCAATGTTGCCAGACAAGCGCCCAGTTCAAATTCAAATTTTGAATTTGAAAGCTCATCTGACAAACACCGTTAAGACTCTCCAAAGTAGTCTTATGGAAGAGATGAAGGGACTTAAAGGTGAGTTCCTCATGAACCAAGCTTCCAATGAGAAATGCCTGAATGATTTGACGGAAACCTTGCGCATTTACGAGAGAGAGAACCGAGACCTTGCCAGACTCATCTACCGTTTCTTCGAAGAGATAGACGCCATCTGGAAGGTACTCGGAAAGGACAGAACATGCAACACCGTACTTCGTGAACACAGAATTGAAGAAGGAATTGTCGAGGAAGAAGAGAAACACGAAGAAGAGGAAGAGGAAGAAGAGGAAGAAGAGAAACACGAAGAAGAGGAAGTTTGGGCAACCCTTGTTGCCGATGACAGTTATGAAATTTCCCAACCCTACCCATACCAAATCCGCAACAGGGAGACCGGCAAGGTTCTTACCCCAGTCCTCAACAACTTGGGACACTTGAACCTTACCCTTCGGAATCGCGGTTCAATTTCCATGGGCAAGCTTGTCGCAATTCAATGGGTTCCAAATCCAGGCAAGAAGACGAAGGTCAGACACATTGACGGTGACAAGCTCAACAACCGTAAGGAGAACCTCGAGTGGTTCTAAGAGTAAAAAAATTTTATTTTAGGGGGAAACCCCGAGTAAATTTAGGTGTTTAGTTCATTAAGTGGGTTAAATTAAGGGTAATTTGGACAATTAGCTCCCGACCTCTGAATTGGACTCTTTCGTCATCCCAGTTGCGTAGGAGGTCGTCCCAGAGGAGTTGGTAGAATTGCCAATCCAAGGACGATTTGTCCTCCCAGGCATTGAGGATGTACTGCTCGTAGAGTTTCATGACCTCTCCCTTGCACCAGACACCCTCTCCCTTGGAACGTAAGGCTTCTTCGAAGTGCTCGAATGCGATTGGCTGCGGGACCATCTGAAATGACACTTTTTGTCCGTTTGGTCAATGTTCGTGTCTCGTGTCATAGTCGACGAAAATACAAACAAACAGGTTATATATGAGTTTGAGACCAAGAATGGTGTAACTCGACCTGTCCGATT
Source organism: Trichomonas vaginalis G3 (assembly GCF_026262505.1). NCBI lineage: Eukaryota > Parabasalia > Trichomonadida > Trichomonadidae > Trichomonas > Trichomonas vaginalis. The sequence continues at coordinate 1,569,846 of NC_067204.1, read as the reverse complement.
CAAATTCGAATAAAAATTTTTTACTTCATGCAATGTTTTATTTCTGTGCCGTCTTCAAGTATGCCCCAGTACTTACGCTTGGAGAGGACATGAACTTCGGTGAAAATTTTGTCCAATTTGAATTGACCCATCTTTTCACCGACCATTCCCATTTCAATGAGTTTGTTATAGCCTTCTTCGTTCGTCATGAGTGCGTCGATGTTCTCATAGTAAACCTTGACTTTGGATTTGACTTCGGAGAAGAATTTGTTGTACTCGTCAAGGACTGCTTTTGCGAACTGAGGGTAAGACCAATGTTCGACAATAGGTTTTAATGTGGTTACTAAGCCACTTTGACCTTGAGTGAATTCGTACTTCAAAACAAAAGGAGAAAACCTTTCAACAAAGTTGTCGACCTTCTCATAATGTTTACTCTTCATCTCTTGAGGTTTCTTAATGGAATATCCCCATGTCGAATTCATAAGCAATTTGAGTGTCATTGCAAGTTTGGGGTTTGAAGCTTTCCTAATATCATACAGTTGTTGTATGACTTTTCCAACTGTATAGTTCCTTCCCGAGAACTCACCATCTTCGTTTGGAATTCCAGTCGGGATATATTGGACAAACCTCATGTATGCAGCGTTAAGGTCGACATAGTATATCTTTTCATATGAGTCGAACTTGTCGCAACCAATTGGTCCAGTTTGTGGAAATTCAAGTGAGTCTCTTATCTTCTGAGAAACTTCTCCTGTTATCTCATAAACATCGTCGAAGCAACCTGTTTCATATAAAACCTTCTGACCTAACTCAGATGCTCTCCAATACAATTTGACGTCAATTGGATTTCTCAATGGAAGTTTGTTTATAGCATCTTGAAGTTCTTGCAACCTCATTGGAAGTTCTTCTGGTTCAGGTTGGTATCCGAACAATCCAACTCCTTTTGGAATTGTGTACTTCTTTTGTACTAGAACTTTGTCTGGAACAACTTTTGGTCTTGCTAACAATGAAAAGTTTGTTTCGTCTTTTGGTACAAAAGTTTCTGTCAGCTTGTCATCTGGAATTGGTTCCAACAAACCTTTCTCGAAAAGAATGTTAACAGCTCTGACAATGTTACACTTACCTTTTCCGAACAATGGGTTTGTAAGACTTTCGTTCAACATGAAGTGGTTGTGGACAATTACAATCTTCAACCATGGTAAGTCTTTGTCAACAACATAGTCGTCATGTGAAGAACCTTTAGCTGTAGGTATGTTGACTCGGATATTGACATTTGCCAACGGTGCAATTTTAACCAATTGACCTCTGAGAATGTACCTTGTCTTCACACATGACTCAAGATACTTCATCTTCTCTTCTGAAACAAGACCAGAGTTCCTGAGACATGTAAGAATGCAAGGTTCATTGACAATTGTTTCAATTGAATTGTAAATTCCATACCTTGTCAAGTCAATGTCAGACTTATTTATGAACGGGAAGTATCCAGCATGTTGTCTGACTGCTTGAGGGTTAGGTTGGTACCATTCGAACTTGACACTTGCAATTCCTTCAATTGCATTCAAAATGTCTGAGTCGGAGTCAACCATTTGTTCTCTCTTTGTAGTCTTGAAAGCGTCAAGAAGCATTGCAGCTGTTGTGACATTGCCATATGCATAGTAAATGTGACCATCCAAATCTGTTATGGTCAATCTGAGATTGTATCCTTTCTTATTTCCATCTTGAATTGCAGCAAGTACTCCCATGAAGCCTTCTTTGTTCTTTCCTTCGTCAAAGTTTACTGTAAAGGTTCGACCAGATGTAATTTGACTTCTAACTTCACGATACTTCTCATATGCATATCTTGTTCTTTCCATGGGAGCATGTGCGTCTTCACCTTTTCCTTTTTTCCTTCTCAAAGGATGCAATTGTTCGTCATGTTTCCAGTAGAATCTGGCAAAGCCGTCGTGTCCTTCAACTTGAGGTTCACTAACATCGAAAGGCATGTCCATAAGACGTTCTTCTTCTAACCTCTCTAGTCTGTTTGGATAATTGGCGCGTGCTGTTTCAAGGTCCATTTCGTAGGTCAGACCAGCCAGTTTGTCATAGACTTTTATGGGTCTTCCCTTCCTATATTTAAACTTCTTTGAAACTTTCCAACCATATCTTTGCAACTCTGCTTTTATTCTAGCAGATTTTCTATCCATTCTATACGGAGGCATTTTTATAAAAATAAAAAAATATTTTTTTTCTTTACTTTACATAACCGCCTGCTGCCATAAGTCTTTGACGCCAACCCATACCAGCTAATGAAGGTTGACTTGGTTTAGTTTGGAAACTAACCTTTGGTTTTGGTTTTTCTTCAGTTTGTGGCTTCCCTTCTTCTATTGGTTTTTCGTCACTTTTCGGTTCCTCTGACTTTACCTCACTTGCAGGTATGGTTGTGTCGTCAACATCTTCGTAAATATCATATGCCATTTGTTTTTGTTTTCCTTTCAACTTTTTGTGTTTGTTGTAAAGTTTAGAATATTTCGACTCTAAGTCAATGAGATGTTCTATAATGAACTGTTGGTCAGTGAAGTAAACTTTTCCATCTGCTGTCTCGAAAGCTCCTTCAGACTTCAATATTTTATTTGTGAGAGTCTGTTTCTTTTTTGAGATACTTGCCGTTCCATTTCTATGAAAAGTGACTTTATAGTTAGGGTTTGTATTTCCAGACCTGGCACTTTCTATTATTGAATTTTTCTCTTCATCTGTAAGTTCTTTGACGGGTTTTGACAATGGTTCTGAACTTTTTGTTTGTGGTGTCAAATCTACCGTTTCAACTTCTTCCGTCATTTCATCTCAGTAAAAAATTTAATTTGGTTTGTTTTCAACTGGTTGTTTAGGTTTTTTAAGTCGGTCTAAAACTTCTTGAGGTATAGGGAGGACTTGACAAACACGTGGTTGTGTAACTGCTGGAAGCCGACAAATCCATCTTGAACCCATTTGTCTCAATGCTGTATTGTTCATTTCATCTCAGTAAAAAATTTTACATTCCCCACGTTTGAGGCGGTTGAGGTTGGTTGTTGTTTACCCATTGTTGTGCATGGTTATATCCTCTGTTAAAGAATCTTTCACCTTGGTCCATATAGTGTCCTGCTTGGTTATAGTAGTCATTTGCTTTGTTATAGTAGTTTCCTGCTTCTCTTCCTACATTGTCCATCCATCCTTGAACTTTTCCTCTTGTTTCAGGATTTGGAATAAGATTTGCTGCATCTCGTGCTACCTCCCAACCTTTCTGTACAGTTTGTATAATAGGCTGTGCTTTCTCTTTAAGTATACCTAATGTACTCAAAATCTTCCTTCCAATTCCAAATGCACCTCTGGCTATTGTTCCCACTGCGGGCAAAAATCTGGATGCAACTCCTGCTAATGCGCCAAATAAACCCATTTCTTATAGGGTAAAAAATGACGAATCCAAACAAGGACCCCTATGTTTCTAAAGCGACAAAGAAAGCACTCATGATAAAAATCTTTAGTTCAACACCAAATGCTTGGTTTATGGATATCTTGGAAAACATTCCGAGGTATAGAGAAGACGGACCACCATACTGGCTAATATTTGTTGGTCAAAACACAAGATACTGTGAAGCCATACCATTATGGTCCAAAAATATTTTAGATGTGAAAACTGCTTTGACAATATTCGTTGACAAATACCATCCAACAAAACTGACATCTGACTGTGAAAGTTCTTTCAAATCAGACGATATTAAAAACTATCTGCGTTCAAAAAATGTAAACCAATATTTCATTGTCGACCAAAACCATTCTGCTCTTGGTGTCATTGACAGTTGTATAAAAATCTTAAGAGACTTAAACCAACCACAAGGTGGTGAAGCAAATGAAATGTCATATGACGACAAATACAGACACTTCTCCATGGCAAAGATGAGACAAGTTTTAAATATTTACAATAACCGTAAACAAAAAGGTTTGGGAAACCACTCCCCCGAAGAAATGAAAAACAACCCCGACTTAGAGAAAGACTATATATTTAATAGTTTAGTCAAAAGAGACAAACAAGAAAGAATGCCGAGCTTCAAACTTCAGAAAGGTGACAAAGTAAAAATAGAAATACCTAAACGCGACCCATATGAAAATACTATTGACTATGACAACAATGGGAACTCGACAGGTACTCGCATTCGTGTTCGTAAAAATAGAAGAAAGTATACAAGAGAATATTATGAAGTTTTAGGCAAACATGGCAAAATGTACAGACTGCAAGCAGAAGATAAAACTACTATTGTCAGACCTCGTTTCAAACTTGTCAAAGTTCAAGGTGGTATACTTTCAAAGACAGTTCCTAACAAATATAAGACAACTCCTGACGAATATGCTAAAGAAGTTGAAAATGACGACTAAGCATTTCTATACCATGCGTAAACTGTCATGTAAGGTGGCATGTAGTCTTTACTCTGTCCCGTTGTTTGCGTATACCCTGAAACGCGATGTGTATGGCTTCCTCCTACCTCAGTGTTACTCCAGTAACAATTTATAGCAAACTTAACGTCCTCTTTAACATCATATCCTTTACCTTTTGTCATTCCTGACCAATCCCAAAATCTATGACTATGCAAACCTGCTTCAGATGTACTTAAATTTATGTAGTGACTGTGCGCAGGTAAATTTGCACCTGAAATCGTTTTACTTCCACCTGTTTCCTTTGAAGAGTTTGCACAATACAAAAACCTGTCGACTATTTGAGTCCAAGTTCCAAAACCCAGAACTGTTTCTGGTCTGGTAGAGTTCATTGACGTATAAATAGAGCCTATAGGATATAATGTTTGAAGCATTTCTGTCTTTAACGTTTGAAGCTCTGTTTTGTCAGCTTTTTTATCTAACTCATCGTTAACATATGTTTTGTCAGCTTTTTTATCTAACTCATCGTTAACATATGTTTTGTCAGCTTTGTTGTCATATAAATCTTGAGCAGTGAATTTAACTTTGTTTTCATCCTCCATGACATAGACATTTCTACATCTAGTGTATTTCATCGTCGTTATGTCATCCTCCGATGTTAAACCTTGTGGAAAGTTAGGAGGTTTCCAATACAATGCATCCCCACCAGTTCCATCAGGTTCTTCAACCGTTCCTGCAATATTTTCTATACCAACAGTTGCGAAGAAATCGTGTGTATGAGTCTTTTTAGAATATTCTTTGTCAGCTCTTGTCACTTCACTTGACATTTTATTGTCAACATATGTTTTATCCGCTTTGTCATCTAACATTGCTGGTAGTTCATCTACGTCATAGATGTTATGTGTATGGTGTTTTTGTGGTATGTTCTATCTGTCCATGCGAGAATATAGTCTCTTGTTGCATCTACATACTCTTTGTCAGCTTTGTTGTCAATATCTGCTTTCAAAAGAAGTTCATCTATAGGTTTCTCGTTTAAAGTTCTTTTTGTTGGATTTATACAAACAGTATGGTTCTTGTTGTCTTGAAACAGAAACTCGTCTGTCATTGGGTTTATCGTCAGTTTTAAGTTTCCTTCTTTCAATGACTCAGATATCTTAGAATAGTTTGAAAAGTTTGTTGTGTTCTTATTTAGAGCTTGCATAATGAGTTGTCGGTTGTGTTGTATTTCTCTCATAGACGCTGTTTCATTTGACATTTTTATTCTAGATAAAATATGCTTCCAATAGAAAAAGAAAATTCAAGAGTTGCTACAACTAAACCATTAGATGAACTTTTTACGAATGTCGGTCAAAAGTTTGAGACAGAGACCGTAAAGCATGAAGGCTATCGTTTTGACTACCCACTTAGATGGTTAAGAGACCCATCCGTCACAAAAGCTATTGGCTTTCGTAGAATGAAGTTTGTGTCTGTAGAAGATAAAAGTTTTCCATTTATTGTAAGGTTTCATATAGATTATATATCTGAAGGGAAACGAAAAATGTGGGAAGAAATTGAGCTAATACAAGTTGACCTTTCATCTTCTCTACAGACTGCGTTAAAAAATATAGAAGATAAAATAAATTCATGTTATGCAAAATATGCTGATGAATATGCAAATACCGAGAGCACACTTTATGTGAGAATTGTATATGACAAACAAAATTCACAAGTGTCATTTCAAATCTACGAAGACAATCCAAAGAAAGACGAACAAATATATACAGAATTCACTGCAATGTCATGGTATTATTTGCAAAGAATGTTAAATCAGAAAGTCGAACTTCCTTTAGCAAATATTTACAGTCGATATGCAAGAGATGAACCATATTTATTTAAAGATGTTTTCGACCCAGCTGCTATTATTGTTCATGCTTCATTTTCTGGCGCCCAAAACTCTTTCTTATGCTTGGCAAATGACTTTTACGAAAAACCTACAAAGTTATACGAACCACCAAGTGGAAGTATTTCAGACTTTCAAGTATGGTTTACTACAGATGGAAGAAAGAGAATAATTCCATTATACCACGCGTTTTACTTAGAACTTAGTTTCATATACAACTACTATCGAACGGTAAAAATATAATTTTTTAATACGGTTGAGGTGTTGGATTTGGTTGCCAACTAGACTGTGGTGCAGGTTCAGGCTGTTGTATAACAGGAGCTTGTTCTTCTGGTTCAGGGTCTTTAGGTATAATACCAACAAACTGACCTACCCTTTTACCAATATTTTTGACTCCGTTCCAAATTCCTCTTCCTACGGTTTTTATTCCATTCCATATACCTCTTCCAACATTTCGAAAGAAGTTTCCAATACTACTGAAGAAACCCATTTTACTATATGTAAAAATCTAATGTCCGCCTAGTCTCTTACGTTTCCTGTTGAGTTCCATAGCATTCTTTAACTGGAGCTCATACATTCTGTTTCTCCTCTGGTAGAAAACATACTCTGGGTCAACTCCTGTGTTCGCGTCATCTGCATAAAGTTGTTTATATCCCACTTCAGGGTTTGTATAAAACTCTTTCCATCTCATATTTGCATACCATGGTGGCAAACCTAACGCAGCGTCATTTGACATGGCAGTTTGCATTTGTACATCTGTTGGCACTTGACCATAGTTTGCCATTGCAGTTTGTATTCTAACTTCATTTGGAATATTCTCTGGGTTTGGTTGTCCAGGTTGCTGTGCATTCGCTAAGTTCTGTGCGTCCATTTAATATTAGATAAAAATATCTCTTACGAGTACATATACTGGACATTTGCAGGCATTGGTTCATCTTCATATTCTCTATATCTTTCTGCCACGTCAAATAAGTAAATGACACAATGGAAAAAACCTAAAACAAGTAGTCCTATTTCAAACCACATTTACTTACTAGTAAAATTTCTTTGTTATGACACTTTCTCCAGTTTATAGGACCTCTCTCATATTCTATCTTATCGTATCTAAACTCATAGTCATGTATGTCCTCTAACCATCTCATAACGGTTTCCAAACCACTTTTATCGGATGTAAAGTAAAAGCATGGATGGTTATGTAAAACGTCTAAAGTTTCTAAAGAGTCTCTCAAAGTCCAGTCTACTTGGTATTGAAAATCCCATGTGTTAAGAACGGCGGGTCCACTATAAAGAAAACATTTTCCTTGTCTTTATATTTTTCATACAACTCTGTCCAATGACATCTCACAAACTCTATACCCTCAATATATTTTTCTATGTTCTCTTTGAAAACATTTGTATAGTTAAGATATAAAACTTTTGACATAAGTGTTTCAATGTCATGAACTCTTATAGCACCACTATATAATAGTCTAGCAGATATACTATCCCAGTCAATATACTCTGCCTTTTTCAAAACCTCTCTGACAGTATTTTTCTTATCTAATGGTATACGTTCCATCTTACCTATAGGTATCTTTTCTTTTAACTCTTTCAATATTTTGTTTGTGTCTGGTATATGTTTGAGACGGTTCATATAGTTGTCGAAGTCATTGCATATAATCTTTGAGTCAGGAAATATTGTATGGCACAAATGAGATATATAGAAACTTCCACCGAACAAGTCTACAAATGTTAGACCATTCGGTAGTTTCTTAAGTTCTCTCAATAGAATATCTTTACATCTACTCTTATTTCCAAAGAAGGGTAACGGTGGTTTTGTAAAATTCATTTTATATATATAATAAAAATGTTTTTTCCCTGAAAAGTGACAGAAAAGTGACAAAACATGTACGAAGAAGTCTTGAAAATTCAAGAGGGTAGAAAAGAGGTTAGAAAAGAGGTTATATCTAACCTTCTACCCTAAACATTATTTTTGTCTGATTTTACGAAGAAGTCTTGACAAAACATGAAAACATATATAATTTGTGAAAAGCTCCTGGAAGACCCGTATATAAGAACTTCATTTATACTAAACATCTTCGGGGCTAGAAGGGGCGCAGCCCCTGGAAGCCCCACTACCTTTTTTTTTTTTTTTTTTTTTTTTTTTTTAAAATAGTTATATATTAGAAAATAATATGAGTTTATGTGATATTATTTTTCAGAAGATTTCATTCTATATGCCTATGAAAAGTACTCTCAAAACTAACTTTTTCCTAATTATAATTAAATCTAGAATATTGTATTATGCTTAGTATTATTTCATTTTTCTCATTCAATTTAGAATTTACAAATGTCAAAAAATTGAGAGCTGTCACTTTTGATGAATTTCTGTTTATTACAATAGTGATGAAGGACTAAGTGAAGGTGCTGTTTTGGAAATTATTATTGGAGCAGCAGTTGGAGCAGGTCTCATTGCTGTCGCTGCTTACTTATGTTATAGACACAGAAAATTCAGAGCTGAAAATCCAATTAATCAAAGCCTTGTTGATAAAACCGAAAAAGATTTACCTTTAGAAGAAACGAACAGCAATCCATATCCTAATGAATATAAAGCACCAGCATATAATCCAAAGCAAGAACAATCAAATACTTATTTCGAGAATCCTTATGAATAACTATTTTTTTATATATTGTTTATGAACGAATCTTTAAAGATTTATAATGTTTTTTTTATTACAATTCTTATTACTCCCATAAGATTGAGCGTGTGAAAATAAGTTTATAACAACATTATCAACATTTTAGGCATCTCAATTATTAAGAAACATAAAGTATTTAGTAATATTGAATCAAATTTTATTATATAGGATGGGAGATAATTTTAATTGATAACAATAAGACTATCATTACCATCAAGCATTGCAATTCCTCTTTTATGTCTTAAAAAAAAAGAAAAAAGAGAGGAAACACAATCAATAATTCATGAACATTTCATTGATAATAGAAGTTGTCTATTAGAAGAAGTATCTAATAAATCCGAACCATTACCTTTAGAAGAGGTTCAAATAAATCCATATTTAATCGAAACAAAAGAAATACCAAATTATTCACAAAAATCGAAATCATTATTCGATAATCCTTATGAATAATTCGTGTCAGCTTTCATATGCTTTTATTGACTTTTCTTTTTATTCTGTAATTAAAATTTAATTGACAAAATTTATGCTTTAAACTGCGAATCAAAAGGCGGACCTATCAATTTTTGAATAGTTTACATTTCTAATGCTAACGGTGCCTTCACTGAGAGCGAGAGAAAATTATTAAATATTAGAGCTCAAATAAGCTTCACGTGCAATAGGTAGCAAATCACTTCTATTTATGCTTAAATTTCTGGTTTGAAGCTTGTATTAAATTTCGAAATCTTAAATTTTGAAGTTAGACCCGAAAAAATCGTATCAGTTCATCCTATATTTATATCTGTTTTATGATCCTTTGTTGTTATATCGAATTAGAGCAAATAGCTTGTGCGGTCCAAAAGGTGTACCTGGCAGAAATCGACTTTTTGAGAGAAACTCATATAATTAATTGTATGACTTCTCTCAAAAAGTTGAAGGTAGGTACGCCTTTTGACTCGCAGTTTATATCCAAGAACATCAAATTAATTGAAACATGTTTACTAAGATAATATTGTCTCTTCTTGGTGGTAATATAGTTTCAACATCAAACAAACTAAATATAAAATTATGTATTTTGAGATTTGGACTTTACAAGGAATTCTCAATAGCAAAATGTTGTATTTCTGAAGCATTAATTTTTACAAATCCATGGTTATTCGCACACGTATTAATTTCAATCACTCATAATCCTTTTCTAATCCAATTTCTCTTTTTTGGATAGTAGCTTAGATGCATAAGGCAATTACGACCTTCTTCATTTTTGTTCTTGAGGACTGATTCATGAAATATTGACCCATTCTGATACAAAAATTTTGGATCCACTTTTATTTTATTTTTAAAATTTTAAAAATAATACATTAAAAGGATTATCCAATAAACTAAAATGATTTGACAATCTGACTGTGTAAAATATTCAAAATTCATTCTGAATAGATCCGCTTTCAAATTAAAATCATTGTGAATGTCCTGGTTTTACTATACAATCACCAATGGTATAATTAACAGAACAGGAGATTATTTAATTGACATTGGTTCATATGGTCAAGATATTACTTTTTCATTTGCAGATAACAAATCATTTAGTTATTATTTTATTCTACAAGATACATATATGAGCGATTACTTGCGTATTAACTATGAATCATGCACAAGCAAAATATGGAAAATCACAGAGCCAACTTTTAATTTTAAATCAACAAACACGTATTATAATTATAAAGTAAGATTTTGTGTAGTTTCTTTTCCAAATTACTGCGATTCCATAGAATTTCTATCCGAATCGAACGATCTAGCTTTCAATTATTCAAATAAAAAATATGAAATCAATAAGAATTACTGCTCAGTTTACTTAGATCCAACAGATGTTAGATTGAACATAAGCACATCTTCGGATGATTACGATTTTAATTATTCTTATTATCAACCAACATTTCAATACAAAGTTATAAATTACACAACAGACCATCTTTATTTCTCACCGACATTATACATTTTGTTCAGAAGTAAATCTCCGAATACAGTTGCAACAATCAAAATTTCACAAAGTTTTTCTTAGAGTATATAAGAATTTCCGAAAAAGTGACACCCAAAAAGTGACACTTTCAATAGGGAGTAACAGTTAAAAAGTGACAATTTAAAATTCACAATAAATAAAAATAATAAATTTTTTAGTCTATTAAATTATTCTTTTCTTTGAAATCCTCCAAAAATTCTTCGAAATGTTCTAAAATATAATCTGGAGAATTATAACAAAATTCATTAATTTCTAACATATACGTATCTAACAATTCATTTGGAATTTCAAACGATCTTAAATATGTAATTGAATTTTGTATCTTCTCATTTATTTGAGAAAGTTTTTCTTCAGCATTTTCCAATAAAAATCTTAATGGATTCAAATTGGCTTCTTGATTCTGAACAAAATTTAATACTTGGTATAAACGTGATTGAACTTCTCTTTTCAATTTTGTTTTATAATCTGTCAATCGAGGCTCGCGAATTCTAATTGAAGGAATAAAACCTGTTTGAAGTAAATCGTTTTTAATACGATAAAAGTAATTGGGTGCAACTTCTTCTAAAAGATTTTTGACAAAAACATCAATTCTTTGATTTTTAACGCAGCCAAAATCGTGATATTTTATCTTTTTAAATAAAGATTCAGAAACGTTATTCACAACGGTTAATTCATTTGGTCTGGCAGCGGCTATCCACATCATAGCCAACAATTCCTTATACAAAATTCAAAAACTTTGGTGCAATCAGTTCTGATTGCACCCAAGTTTTTGAACTTTCTTGAGGGAATTAAAGGGTGAGAGATTTATAGTCTATCTATATATCTCCTCTAATTCCCTCCCTGACAGCGGGAAACTTTGTCTGAATGTTAAACTATTCAGACAAAGTTTCCCACTGTTTGCGAAGGAATTGTTGGCTATGATGTACTGATTCATGATCAGTACAACATAGCCAACAATTCCCTATATAAAGTTCAAAAACTTGGGTGCAATCAGAACTGATTGCACCCAAGTTTTTGAACTTTCTTGAGGGAATGGAAGAGTAAGAGGTATACATTATGAATATATACCTCTTACCCTTCCATTCCCTCTCTGACAGCGGGAAACTTTGTCTGAATGTTAAACTATTCAGACAAAGTTTCCCGCTGTCAGCGAAAGAATTGTTCCATCTGGTGCATAGAGTGTGAATCTATGCACCAAATGGAGCAAGTCCCTCGCGAAATTGCCCAAACTTGCGTCGCATTTCAAAGATTGCGACCCAAATTTTGGCGATTTCTAGTAGAGATGGAGTATTTTGAGTCACTGACCTATATGCAGTGGCTCAAAGGGCTCCATCTCTACTTTGAAGCAAGGAAACTTTCCTCGAAATTTTGATAATTTGAAGAAAGTTTTCAAGCAATTAACAAAGGATTACTCGCTATGAGGTAAAAATTCTAGATTTTCACCTCATAGCGAGAGCTTCCCTTTCATTGCTTGAAAACTTTCCCCAGCTTCAAAATTGGGGAAAGGGCTGTAAAGTCGACTCCGATACCAGCAGGTACCAGAGTATTTAAAAGAGAAGCCCTCGTACGAGTTTCTATGAAGACCTTCTCATTCAAGAAGATCTTAATAGAAAATCGTACGAGGGCATTGGAAACTCGCGTCTGGTACATGTTGGTACCAGAGTGTTTGAGATTTGAAGACTCTGGTACTAACATGTACCAGAATTTATGATGAATTTAAGATGGACCATTATAAAATGGTAGCGGTTTGCTTCAAAAAATTTTAGATGAGATTTGCATAGATATAGATTATATGATTTATACATATGAAAAATAATATATAAAAATATAATTTTGAGATAATTATGTAAATAATATTATAAATATTTGAATTTGAGGTATAATTTTATAGTAAAATATATTATAAAGAGTATTTATATAAATATTGTAAAATAATATAAGTAATAAAAATTGAGACCCCCTCCCTGTTTTTGATGTTTTGTCACTTTTTCGGTAATTCTTATTGTTTCCTTTATTTCTCACCGACATTATACATTTTGTTCAGAAGTAAATCTCCGAATACAGTTGCAACAATCAAAATTTCACAAAGTTTTTCTTATGATACATACAGTGCTTATGATAAGGACAAGCTCGAATATCTTTGCAACCAATCAATTTCTTTTGGATCCCAGCCAAAATACAAAATATTCGGAATTCAAAAGTTATTAATTGGCAGAAATCAAACAAAACTTAATTTTTATAAGGAACAATACGTAGTATTTACTGATTATCGCAACATTTCCGGAGAAGCAAGAACTTCAGAAGTATCTTTAGAAATTCTTGGAAATACACAATATTCAGCAATTTATTTCGCTCACACAGGTACAATTACATTAGAATCCTCCAGTGACGAACCTATTCCATGTAATTTTGTTGTTTTTAATTTGAATTATTATGATTGCACTTCGATTATCACAAATGTAAGGTCTAATTACAAATTCACTTCTCAGGACACAGCTCATACATGTGTTGTTACTGCTTTCACAAATGGAACAGTTCATTTCGAAGATGGTGATATTTATGATGTCTATGGAAAAATAAATAGAGCTAATATTATTGTTGAAAAACCTTTTCTAACAATAACTAATTCTAAACACGATTACTTATTTTTTTATCATGCTGGCGACAAATATAATACATCATATTTAATCAAAGGAAATAATTCAACTCATAGATCTCTTATCATTTTTGATAATTCGTATCATGAAATAAATTCATCAGAACCAGTTGAACAAAAATCAGATGATCATAATTATTCTGATGATGATAGTGATGAAGGACTAAGTGAAGGTGCTGTTTTGGAAATTATTATTGGAGCAGCAGTTGGAGCAGGTCTCATTGCTGTCGCTGCTTACTTATGTTATAGACACAGAAAATTCAGAGCTGAAAATCCAATTAATCAAAGCCTTGTTGATAAAACCGAAAAAGATTTACCTTTAGAAGAAACGAACAGCAATCCATATCCTAATGAATATAAAGCACCAGCATATAATCCAAAGCAAGAACAATCAAATACTTATTTCGAGAATCCTTATGAATAACTATTTTTTTATATATTGTTTATGAACGAATCTTTAAAGATTTATAATGTTTTTTTTATTACAATTCTTATTACTCCCATAAGATTGAGCGTGTGAAAATAAGTTTATAACAACATTATCAACATTTTAGGCATCTCAATTATTAAGAAACATAAAGTATTTAGTAATATTGAATCAAATTTTATTATATAGGATGGGAGATAATTTTAATTGATAACAATAAGACTATCATTACCATCAAGCATTGCAATTCCTCTTTTATGTCTTAAAAAAAAAGAAAAAAGAGAGGAAACACAATCAATAATTCATGAACATTTCATTGATAATAGAAGTTGTCTATTAGAAGAAGTATCTAATAAATCCGAACCATTACCTTTAGAAGAGGTTCAAATAAATCCATATTTAATCGAAACAAAAGAAATACCAAATTATTCACAAAAATCGAAATCATTATTCGATAATCCTTATGAATAATTCGTGTCAGCTTTCATATGCTTTTATTGACTTTTCTTTTTATTCTGTAATTAAAATTTAATTGACAAAATTTATGCTTTAAACTGCGAATCAAAAGGCGGACCTATCAATTTTTGAATAGTTTACATTTCTAATGCTAACGGTGCCTTCACTGAGAGCGAGAGAAAATTATTAAATATTAGAGCTCAAATAAGCTTCACGTGCAATAGGTAGCAAATCAGCTTCTATTTATGCTTAAATTTCTGGTTTGAAGCTTGTATTAAATTTCGAAATCTTAAATTTTGAAGTTAGACCCGAAAAAATCGTATCAGTTCATCCTATATTTATATCTGTTTTATGATCCTTTGTTGTTATATCGAATTAGAGCAAATAGCTTGTGCGGTCCAAAAGGTGTACCTGGCAGAAATCGACTTTTTGAGAGAAACTCATATAATTAATTGTATGACTTCTCTCAAAAAGTTGAAGGTAGGTACGCCTTTTGACTCGCAGTTTATATCCAAGAACATCAAATTAATTGAAACATGTTTACTAAGATAATATTGTCTCTTCTTGGTGGTAATATAGTTTCAACATCAAACAAACTAAATATAAAATTATGTATTTTGAGATTTGGACTTTACAAGGAATTCTCAATAGCAAAATGTTGTATTTCTGAAGCATTAATTTTTACAAATCCATGGTTATTCGCACACGTATTAATTTCAATCACTCATAATCCTTTTCTAATCCAATTTCTCTTTTTTGGATAGTAGCTTAGATGCATAAGGCAATTACGACCTTCTTCATTTTTGTTCTTGAGGACTGATTCATGAAATATTGACCCATTCTGATACAAAAATTTTGGATCCACTTTTATTTTATTTTTAAAATTTTAAAAATAATACATTAAAAGGATTATCCAATAAACTAAAATGATTTGACAATCTGACTGTGTAAAATATTCAAAATTCATTCTGAATAGATCCGCTTTCAAATTAAAATCATTGTGAATGTCCTGGTTTTACTATACAATCACCAATGGTATAATTAACAGAACAGGAGATTATTTAATTGACATTGGTTCATATGGTCAAGATATTACTTTTTCATTTGCAGATAACAAATCATTTAGTTATTATTTTATTCTACAAGATACATATATGAGCGATTACTTGCGTATTAACTATGAATCATGCACAAGCAAAATATGGAAAATCACAGAGCCAACTTTTAATTTTAAATCAACAAACACGTATTATAATTATAAAGTAAGATTTTGTGTAGTTTCTTTTCCAAATTACTGCGATTCCATAGAATTTCTATCCGAATCGAACGATCTAGCTTTCAATTATTCAAATAAAAAATATGAAATCAATAAGAATTACTGCTCAGTTTACTTAGATCCAACAGATGTTAGATTGAACATAAGCACATCTTCGGATGATTACGATTTTAATTATTCTTATTATCAACCAACATTTCAATACAAAGTTATAAATTACACAACAGACCATCTTTATTTCTCACCGACATTATACATTTTGTTCAGAAGTAAATCTCCGAATACAGTTGCAACAATCAAAATTTCACAAAGTTTTTCTTAGAGTATATAAGAATTTCCGAAAAAGTGACACCCAAAAAGTGACACTTTCAATAGGGAGTAACAGTTAAAAAGTGACAATTTAAAATTCACAATAAATAAAAATAATAAATTTTTTAGTCTATTAAATTATTCTTTTCTTTGAAATCCTCCAAAAATTCTTCGAAATGTTCTAAAATATAATCTGGAGAATTATAACAAAATTCATTAATTTCTAACATATACGTATCTAACAATTCATTTGGAATTTCAAACGATCTTAAATATGTAATTGAATTTTGTATCTTCTCATTTATTTGAGAAAGTTTTTCTTCAGCATTTTCCAATAAAAATCTTAATGGATTCAAATTGGCTTCTTGATTCTGAACAAAATTTAATACTTGGTATAAACGTGATTGAACTTCTCTTTTCAATTTTGTTTTATAATCTGTCAATCGAGGCTCGCGAATTCTAATTGAAGGAATAAAACCTGTTTGAAGTAAATCGTTTTTAATACGATAAAAGTAATTGGGTGCAACTTCTTCTAAAAGATTTTTGACAAAAACATCAATTCTTTGATTTTTAACGCAGCCAAAATCGTGATATTATATCTTTTTAAATAAAGATTCAGAAACGTTATTCACAACGGTTAATTCATTTGGTCTGGCAGCGGCTATCCACATCATAGCCAACAATTCCTTATACAAAATTCAAAAACTTTGGTGCAATCAGTTCTGATTGCACCCAAGTTTTTGAACTTTCTTGAGGGAATTAAAGGGTGAGAGATTTATAGTCTATCTATATATCTCCCACCCTCTAATTCCCTCCCTGACAGCGGGAAACTTTGTCTGAATGTTAAACTATTCAGACAAAGTTTCCCACTGTTTGCGAAGGAATTGTTGGCTATGATGTACTGATTCATGATCAGTACAACATAGCCAACAATTCCCTATATAAAGTTCAAAAACTTGGGTGCAATCAGAACTGATTGCACCCAAGTTTTTGAACTTTCTTGAGGGAATGGAAGAGTAAGAGGTATACATTATGAATATATACCTCTTACCCTTCCATTCCCTCTCTGACAGCGGGAAACTTTGTCTGAATGTTAAACTATTCAGACAAAGTTTCCCGCTGTCAGCGAAAGAATTGTTCCATCTGGTGCATAGAGTGTGAATCTATGCACCAAATGGAGCAAGTCCCTCGCGAAATTGCCCAAACTTGCGTCGCATTTCAAAGATTGCGACCCAAATTTTGGCGATTTCTAGTAGAGATGGAGTATTTTGAGTCACTGACCTATATGCAGTGGCTCAAAGGGCTCCATCTCTACTTTGAAGCAAGGAAACTTTCCTCGAAATTTTGATAATTTGAAGAAAGTTTTCAAGCAATTAACAAAGGATTACTCGCTATGAGGTAAAAATTCTAGATTTTCACCTCATAGCGAGAGCTTCCCTTTCATTGCTTGAAAACTTTCCCCAGCTTCAAAATTGGGGAAAGGGCTGTAAAGTCGACTCCGATACCAGCAGGTACCAGAGTATTTAAAAGAGAAGCCCTCGTACGAGTTTCTATGAAGACCTTCTCATTCAAGAAGATCTTAATAGAAAATCGTACGAGGGCATTGGAAACTCGCGTCTGGTACATGTTGGTACCAGAGTGTTTGAGATTTGAAGACTCTGGTACTAACATGTACCAGAATTTATGATGAATTTAAGATGGACCATTATAAAATGGTAGCGGTTTGCTTCAAAAAATTTTAGATGAGATTTGCATAGATATAGATTATATGATTTATACATATGAAAAATAATATATAAAAATATAATTTTGAGATAATTATGTAAATAATATTATAAATATTTGAATTTGAGGTATAATTTTATAGTAAAATATATTATAAAGAGTATTTATATAAATATTGTAAAATAATATAAGTAATAAAAATTGAGACCCCCTCCCTGTTTTTGATGTTTTGTCACTTTTTCGGTAATTCTTATTGTTTCCTTTATTTCTCACCGACATTATACATTTTGTTCAGAAGTAAATCTCCGAATACAGTTGCAACAATCAAAATTTCACAAAGTTTTTCTTATGATACATACAGTGCTTATGATAAGGACAAGCTCGAATATCTTTGCAACCAATCAATTTCTTTTGGATCCCAGCCAAAATACAAAATATTCGGAATTCAAAAGTTATTAATTGGCAGAAATCAAACAAAACTTAATTTTTATAAGGAACAATACGTAGTATTTACTGATTATCGCAACATTTCCGGAGAAGCAAGAACTTCAGAAGTATCTTTAGAAATTCTTGGAAATACACAATATTCAGCAATTTATTTCGCTCACACAGGTACAATTACATTAGAATCCTCCAGTGACGAACCTATTCCATGTAATTTTGTTGTTTTTAATTTGAATTATTATGATTGCACTTCGATTATCACAAATGTAAGGTCTAATTACAAATTCACTTCTCAGGACACAGCTCATACATGTGTTGTTACTGCTTTCACAAATGGAACAGTTCATTTCGAAGATGGTGATATTTATGATGTCTATGGAAAAATAAATAGAGCTAATATTATTGTTGAAAAACCTTTTCTAACAATAACTAATTCTAAACACGATTACTTATTTTTTTATCATGCTGGCGACAAATATAATACATCATATTTAATCAAAGGAAATAATTCAACTCATAGATCTCTTATCATTTTTGATAATTCGTATCATGAAATAAATTCATCAGAACCAGTTGAACAAAAATCAGATGATCATAATTATTCTGATGATGATAGTGATGAAGGACTAAGTGAAGGTGCTGTTTTGGAAATTATTATTGGAGCAGCAGTTGGAGCAGGTCTCATTGCTGTCGCTGCTTACTTATGTTATAGACACAGAAAATTCAGAGCTGAAAATCCAATTAATCAAAGCCTTGTTGATAAAACCGAAAAAGATTTACCTTTAGAAGAAACGAACAGCAATCCATATCCTAATGAATATAAAGCACCAGCATATAATCCAAAGCAAGAACAATCAAATACTTATTTCGAGAATCCTTATGAATAACTATTTTTTTATATATTGTTTATGAACGAATCTTTAAAGATTTATAATGTTTTTTTTATTACAATTCTTATTACTCCCATAAGATTGAGCGTGTGAAAATAAGTTTATAACAACATTATCAACATTTTAGGCATCTCAATTATTAAGAAACATAAAGTATTTAGTAATATTGAATCAAATTTTATTATATAGGATGGGAGATAATTTTAATTGATAACAATAAGACTATCATTACCATCAAGCATTGCAATTCCTCTTTTATGTCTTAAAAAAAAAGAAAAAAGAGAGGAAACACAATCAATAATTCATGAACATTTCATTGATAATAGAAGTTGTCTATTAGAAGAAGTATCTAATAAATCCGAACCATTACCTTTAGAAGAGGTTCAAATAAATCCATATTTAATCGAAACAAAAGAAATACCAAATTATTCACAAAAATCGAAATCATTATTCGATAATCCTTATGAATAATTCGTGTCAGCTTTCATATGCTTTTATTGACTTTTCTTTTTATTCTGTAATTAAAATTTAATTGACAAAATTTATGCTTTAAACTGCGAATCAAAAGGCGGACCTATCAATTTTTGAATAGTTTACATTTCTAATGCTAACGGTGCCTTCACTGAGAGCGAGAGAAAATTATTAAATATTAGAGCTCAAATAAGCTTCACGTGCAATAGGTAGCAAATCAACTTCTATTTATGCTTAAATTTCTGGTTTGAAGCTTGTATTAAATTTCGAAATCTTAAATTTTGAAGTTAGACCCGAAAAAATCGTATCAGTTCATCCTATATTTATATCTGTTTTATGATCCTTTGTTGTATAACAAATTAGAGCAAATAGCTTGTGCGGTCCAAAAGGTGTACCTGGCAGAAATCGACTTTTTGAGAGAAACTCATATAATTAATTGTATGACTTCTCTCAAAAAGTTGAAGGTAGGTACGCCTTTTGACTCGCAGTTTATATCCAAGAACATCAAATTAATTGAAACATGTTTACTAAGATAATATTGTCTCTTCTTGGTGGTAATATAGTTTCAACATCAAACAAACTAAATATAAAATTATGTATTTTGAGATTTGGACTTTACAAGGAATTCTCAATAGCAAAATGTTGTATTTCTGAAGCATTAATTTTTACAAATCCATGGTTATTCGCACACGTATTAATTTCAATCACTCATAATCCTTTTCTAATCCAATTTCTCTTTTTTGGATAGTAGCTTAGATGCATAAGGCAATTACGACCTTCTTCATTTTTGTTCTTGAGGACTGATTCATGAAATATTGACCCATTCTGATACAAAAATTTTGGATCCACTTTTATTTTATTTTTAAAATTTTAAAAATAATACATTAAAAGGATTATCCAATAAACTAAAATGATTTGACAATCTGACTGTGTAAAATATTCAAAATTCATTCTGAATAGATCCGCTTTCAAATTAAAATCATTGTGAATGTCCTGGTTTTACTATACAATCACCAATGGTATAATTAACAGAACAGGAGATTATTTAATTGACATTGGTTCATATGGTCAAGATATTACTTTTTCATTTGCAGATAACAAATCATTTAGTTATTATTTTATTCTACAAGATACATATATGAGCGATTACTTGCGTATTAACTATGAATCATGCACAAGCAAAATATGGAAAATCACAGAGCCAACTTTTAATTTTAAATCAACAAACACGTATTATAATTATAAAGTAAGATTTTGTGTAGTTTCTTTTCCAAATTACTGCGATTCCATAGAATTTCTATCCGAATCGAACGATCTAGCTTTCAATTATTCAAATAAAAAATATGAAATCAATAAGAATTACTGCTCAGTTTACTTAGATCCAACAGATGTTAGATTGAACATAAGCACATCTTCGGATGATTACGATTTTAATTATTCTTATTATCAACCAACATTTCAATACAAAGTTATAAATTACACAACAGACCATCTTTATTTCTCACCGACATTATACATTTTGTTCAGAAGTAAATCTCCGAATACAGTTGCAACAATCAAAATTTCACAAAGTTTTTCTTAGAGTATATAAGAATTTCCGAAAAAGTGACACCCAAAAAGTGACACTTTCAATAGGGAGTAACAGTTAAAAAGTGACAATTTAAAATTCACAATAAATAAAAATAATAAATTTTTTAGTCTATTAAATTATTCTTTTCTTTGAAATCCTCCAAAAATTCTTCGAAATGTTCTAAAATATAATCTGGAGAATTATAACAAAATTCATTAATTTCTAACATATACGTATCTAACAATTCATTTGGAATTTCAAACGATCTTAAATATGTAATTGAATTTTGTATCTTCTCATTTATTTGAGAAAGTTTTTCTTCAGCATTTTCCAATAAAAATCTTAATGGATTCAAATTGGCTTCTTGATTCTGAACAAAATTTAATACTTGGTATAAACGTGATTGAACTTCTCTTTTCAATTTTGTTTTATAATCTGTCAATCGAGGCTCGCGAATTCTAATTGAAGGAATAAAACCTGTTTGAAGTAAATCGTTTTTAATACGATAAAAGTAATTGGGTGCAACTTCTTCTAAAAGATTTTTGACAAAAACATCAATTCTTTGATTTTTAACGCAGCCAAAATCGTGATATTTTATCTTTTTAAATAAAGATTCAGAAACGTTATTCACAACGGTTAATTCATTTGGTCTGGCAGCGGCTATCCACATCATAGCCAACAATTCCTTATACAAAATTCAAAAACTTTGGTGCAATCAGTTCTGATTGCACCCAAGTTTTTGAACTTTCTTGAGGGAATTAAAGGGTGAGAGATTTATAGTCTATCTATATATCTCCCACCCTCTAATTCCCTCCCTGACAGCGGGAAACTTTGTCTGAATGTTAAACTATTCAGACAAAGTTTCCCACTGTTTGCGAAGGAATTGTTGGCTATGATGTACTGATTCATGATCAGTACAACATAGCCAACAATTCCCTATATAAAGTTCAAAAACTTGGGTGCAATCAGAACTGATTGCACCCAAGTTTTTGAACTTTCTTGAGGGAATGGAAGAGTAAGAGGTATACATTATGAATATATACCTCTTACCCTTCCATTCCCTCTCTGACAGCGGGAAACTTTGTCTGAATGTTAAACTATTCAGACAAAGTTTCCCGCTGTCAGCGAAAGAATTGTTCCATCTGGTGCATAGAGTGTGAATCTATGCACCAAATGGAGCAAGTCCCTCGCGAAATTGCCCAAACTTGCGTCGCATTTCAAAGATTGCGACCCAAATTTTGGCGATTTCTAGTAGAGATGGAGTATTTTGAGTCACTGACCTATATGCAGTGGCTCAAAGGGCTCCATCTCTACTTTGAAGCAAGGAAACTTTCCTCGAAATTTTGATAATTTGAAGAAAGTTTTCAAGCAATTAACAAAGGATTACTCGCTATGAGGTAAAAATTCTAGATTTTCACCTCATAGCGAGAGCTTCCCTTTCATTGCTTGAAAACTTTCCCCAGCTTCAAAATTGGGGAAAGGGCTGTAAAGTCGACTCCGATACCAGCAGGTACCAGAGTATTTAAAAGAGAAGCCCTCGTACGAGTTTCTATGAAGACCTTCTCATTCAAGAAGATCTTAATAGAAAATCGTACGAGGGCATTGGAAACTCGCGTCTGGTACATGTTGGTACCAGAGTGTTTGAGATTTGAAGACTCTGGTACTAACATGTACCAGAATTTATGATGAATTTAAGATGGACCATTATAAAATGGTAGCGGTTTGCTTCAAAAAATTTTAGATGAGATTTGCATAGATATAGATTATATGATACATATGAAAAATAATATATAAAAATATAATTTTGAGATAATTATGTAAATAATATTATAAATATTTGAATTTGAGGTATAATTTTATAGTAAAATATATTATAAAGAGTATTTATATAAATATTGTAAAATAATATAAGTAATAAAAATTGAGACCCCCTCCCTGTTTTTGATGTTTTGTCACTTTTTCGGTAATTCTTATTGTTTCCTTTATTTCTCACCGACATTATACATTTTGTTCAGAAGTAAATCTCCGAATACAGTTGCAACAATCAAAATTTCACAAAGTTTTTCTTATGATACATACAGTGCTTATGATAAGGACAAGCTCGAATATCTTTGCAACCAATCAATTTCTTTTGGATCCCAGCCAAAATACAAAATATTCGGAATTCAAAAGTTATTAATTGGCAGAAATCAAACAAAACTTAATTTTTATAAGGAACAATACGTAGTATTTACTGATTATCGCAACATTTCCGGAGAAGCAAGAACTTCAGAAGTATCTTTAGAAATTCTTGGAAATACACAATATTCAGCAATTTATTTCGCTCACACAGGTACAATTACATTAGAATCCTCCAGTGACGAACCTATTCCATGTAATTTTGTTGTTTTTAATTTGAATTATTATGATTGCACTTCGATTATCACAAATGTAAGGTCTAATTACAAATTCACTTCTCAGGACACAGCTCATACATGTGTTGTTACTGCTTTCACAAATGGAACAGTTCATTTCGAAGATGGTGATATTTATGATGTCTATGGAAAAATAAATAGAGCTAATATTATTGTTGAAAAACCTTTTCTAACAATAACTAATTCTAAACACGATTACTTATTTTTTTATCATGCTGGCGACAAATATAATACATCATATTTAATCAAAGGAAATAATTCAACTCATAGATCTCTTATCATTTTTGATAATTCGTATCATGAAATAAATTCATCAGAACCAGTTGAACAAAAATCAGATGATCATAATTATTCTGATGATGATAGTGTTGTAAACAGAAATTCATCAAAAGTGACACCTCAGAAAAGCTAAAATATTGAATTTTTGGAACTTTTGATAGAGCACGTTTTTAAATATTAATTAAAGTAAATGTATATTTTGTAAAGATTCTTTTTAATAAAAAATAAAATTTTGAAGAAGAACACAAAATCTTCTGAAAAATAATATCACATAAACTCATATTATTTTCTAATATATAACTATTTTATATAAAAATCAAATTCAATGATCTTAAAAGCGAAGGATAAACCTCAAAATTTACGAATATAATGAGTGGGAATATAATGCTTATCTATCATAAAACCATATGAAATATCAATTTTTGCTTTACGCCTAATTTTTGACGACAATTAGCAAAAAATGTTAAATGTTAACACTCAGTCCATTTGAATATGAAAAATAAAATTGACTTTGATTAAATGTTTTTATTTATCATGCAATTCTTCTTGCGACCAAAGATTTGAATAAAATTTCAAAAAATAAGATAGCTGAAAAAATAATATACGGTAGTGTTTACTAATAGATGAATAGTATATAAATTCTATTAAAATGGATTTGATCCAAAAAAATATAAAACCAAAAATAATTGTTATAATTTAAATGAAGAAGTAATTTAAAACGATTTTATTTATGATCAAATTTTATATATTTTTTTGGATGAAATCCATTTTAATAGAATTTATATACTATTCATCTATTAGTAAACACTACCGTATATTATTTTTTCAGCTATCTTATTTTTTGAAATTTTATTCAAATCTTTGGTCGCAAGAAGAATTGCATGATAAATAAAAACATTTAATCAAAGTCAATTTTATTTTTCATATTCAAATGGACTGAGTGTTAACATTTAACATTTTTTGCTAATTGTCGTCAAAAATTAGGCGTAAAGCAAAAATTGATATTTCATATGGTTTTATGATAGATAAGCATTATATTCCCACTCATTATATTCGTAAATTTTGAGGTTTATCCTTCGCTTTTAAGATCATTGAATTTGATTTTTATATAAAATAGTTATATATTAGAAAATAATATGAGTTTATGTGATATTATTTTTCAGAAGATTTCATTCTATATGCCTATGAAAAGTACTCTCAAAACTAACTTTTTCCTAATTATAATTAAATCTAGAATATTGTATTATGCTTAGTATTATTTCATTTTTCTCATTCAATTTAGAATTTACAAATGTCAAAAAATTGAGAGCTGTCACTTTTGATGAATTTCTGTTTATTACAATAGTGATGAAGGACTAAGTGAAGGTGCTGTTTTGGAAATTATTATTGGAGCAGCAGTTGGAGCAGGTCTCATTGCTGTCGCTGCTTACTTATGTTATAGACACAGAAAATTCAGAGCTGAAAATCCAATTAATCAAAGCCTTGTTGATAAAACCGAAAAAGATTTACCTTTAGAAGAAACGAACAGCAATCCATATCCTAATGAATATAAAGCACCAGCATATAATCCAAAGCAAGAACAATCAAATACTTATTTCGAGAATCCTTATGAATAACTATTTTTTTATATATTGTTTATGAACGAATCTTTAAAGATTTATAATGTTTTTTTTATTACAATTCTTATTACTCCCATAAGATTGAGCGTGTGAAAATAAGTTTATAACAACATTATCAACATTTTAGGCATCTCAATTATTAAGAAACATAAAGTATTTAGTAATATTGAATCAAATTTTATTATATAGGATGGGAGATAATTTTAATTGATAACAATAAGACTATCATTACCATCAAGCATTGCAATTCCTCTTTTATGTCTTAAAAAAAAAGAAAAAAGAGAGGAAACACAATCAATAATTCATGAACATTTCATTGATAATAGAAGTTGTCTATTAGAAGAAGTATCTAATAAATCCGAACCATTACCTTTAGAAGAGGTTCAAATAAATCCATATTTAATCGAAACAAAAGAAATACCAAATTATTCACAAAAATCGAAATCATTATTCGATAATCCTTATGAATAATTCGTGTCAGCTTTCATATGCTTTTATTGACTTTTCTTTTTATTCTGTAATTAAAATTTAATTGACAAAATTTATGCTTTAAACTGCGAATCAAAAGGCGGACCTATCAATTTTTGAATAGTTTACATTTCTAATGCTAACGGTGCCTTCACTGAGAGCGAGAGAAAATTATTAAATATTAGAGCTCAAATAAGCTTCACGTGCAATAGGTAGCAAATCAACTTCTATTTATGCTTAAATTTCTGGTTTGAAGCTTGTATTAAATTTCGAAATCTTAAATTTTGAAGTTAGACCCGAAAAAATCGTATCAGTTCATCCTATATTTATATCTGTTTTATGATCCTTTGTTGTTATATCGAATTAGAGCAAATAGCTTGTGCGGTCCAAAAGGTGTACCTGGCAGAAATCGACTTTTTGAGAGAAACTCATATAATTAATTGTATGACTTCTCTCAAAAAGTTGAAGGTAGGTACGCCTTTTGACTCGCAGTTTATATCCAAGAACATCAAATTAATTGAAACATGTTTACTAAGATAATATTGTCTCTTCTTGGTGGTAATATAGTTTCAACATCAAACAAACTAAATATAAAATTATGTATTTTGAGATTTGGACTTTACAAGGAATTCTCAATAGCAAAATGTTGTATTTCTGAAGCATTAATTTTTACAAATCCATGGTTATTCGCACACGTATTAATTTCAATCACTCATAATCCTTTTCTAATCCAATTTCTCTTTTTTGGATAGTAGCTTAGATGCATAAGGCAATTACGACCTTCTTCATTTTTGTTCTTGAGGACTGATTCATGAAATATTGACCCATTCTGATACAAAAATTTTGGATCCACTTTTATTTTATTTTTAAAATTTTAAAAATAATACATTAAAAGGATTATCCAATAAACTAAAATGATTTGACAATCTGACTGTGTAAAATATTCAAAATTCATTCTGAATAGATCCGCTTTCAAATTAAAATCATTGTGAATGTCCTGGTTTTACTATACAATCACCAATGGTATAATTAACAGAACAGGAGATTATTTAATTGACATTGGTTCATATGGTCAAGATATTACTTTTTCATTTGCAGATAACAAATCATTTAGTTATTATTTTATTCTACAAGATACATATATGAGCGATTACTTGCGTATTAACTATGAATCATGCACAAGCAAAATATGGAAAATCACAGAGCCAACTTTTAATTTTAAATCAACAAACACGTATTATAATTATAAAGTAAGATTTTGTGTAGTTTCTTTTCCAAATTACTGCGATTCCATAGAATTTCTATCCGAATCGAACGATCTAGCTTTCAATTATTCAAATAAAAAATATGAAATCAATAAGAATTACTGCTCAGTTTACTTAGATCCAACAGATGTTAGATTGAACATAAGCACATCTTCGGATGATTACGATTTTAATTATTCTTATTATCAACCAACATTTCAATACAAAGTTATAAATTACACAACAGACCATCTTTATTTCTCACCGACATTATACATTTTGTTCAGAAGTAAATCTCCGAATACAGTTGCAACAATCAAAATTTCACAAAGTTTTTCTTAGAGTATATAAGAATTTCCGAAAAAGTGACACCCAAAAAGTGACACTTTCAATAGGGAGTAACAGTTAAAAAGTGACAATTTAAAATTCACAATAAATAAAAATAATAAATTTTTTAGTCTATTAAATTATTCTTTTCTTTGAAATCCTCCAAAAATTCTTCGAAATGTTCTAAAATATAATCTGGAGAATTATAACAAAATTCATTAATTTCTAACATATACGTATCTAACAATTCATTTGGAATTTCAAACGATCTTAAATATGTAATTGAATTTTGTATCTTCTCATTTATTTGAGAAAGTTTTTCTTCAGCATTTTCCAATAAAAATCTTAATGGATTCAAATTGGCTTCTTGATTCTGAACAAAATTTAATACTTGGTATAAACGTGATTGAACTTCTCTTTTCAATTTTGTTTTATAATCTGTCAATCGAGGCTCGCGAATTCTAATTGAAGGAATAAAACCTGTTTGAAGTAAATCGTTTTTAATACGATAAAAGTAATTGGGTGCAACTTCTTCTAAAAGATTTTTGACAAAAACATCAATTCTTTGATTTTTAACGCAGCCAAAATCGTGATATTTTATCTTTTTAAATAAAGATTCAGAAACGTTATTCACAACGGTTAATTCATTTGGTCTGGCAGCGGCTATCCACATCATAGCCAACAATTCCTTATACAAAATTCAAAAACTTTGGTGCAATCAGTTCTGATTGCACCCAAGTTTTTGAACTTTCTTGAGGGAATTAAAGGGTGAGAGATTTATAGTCTATCTATATATCTCCCACCCTCTAATTCCCTCCCTGACAGCGGGAAACTTTGTCTGAATGTTAAACTATTCAGACAAAGTTTCCCACTGTTTGCGAAGGAATTGTTGGCTATGATGTACTGATTCATGATCAGTACAACATAGCCAACAATTCCCTATATAAAGTTCAAAAACTTGGGTGCAATCAGAACTGATTGCACCCAAGTTTTTGAACTTTCTTGAGGGAATGGAAGAGTAAGAGGTATACATTATGAATATATACCTCTTACCCTTCCATTCCCTCTCTGACAGCGGGAAACTTTGTCTGAATGTTAAACTATTCAGACAAAGTTTCCCGCTGTCAGCGAAAGAATTGTTCCATCTGGTGCATAGAGTGTGAATCTATGCACCAAATGGAGCAAGTCCCTCGCGAAATTGCCCAAACTTGCGTCGCATTTCAAAGATTGCGACCCAAATTTTGGCGATTTCTAGTAGAGATGGAGTATTTTGAGTCACTGACCTATATGCAGTGGCTCAAAGGGCTCCATCTCTACTTTGAAGCAAGGAAACTTTCCTCGAAATTTTGATAATTTGAAGAAAGTTTTCAAGCAATTAACAAAGGATTACTCGCTATGAGGTAAAAATTCTAGATTTTCACCTCATAGCGAGAGCTTCCCTTTCATTGCTTGAAAACTTTCCCCAGCTTCAAAATTGGGGAAAGGGCTGTAAAGTCGACTCCGATACCAGCAGGTACCAGAGTATTTAAAAGAGAAGCCCTCGTACGAGTTTCTATGAAGACCTTCTCATTCAAGAAGATCTTAATAGAAAATCGTACGAGGGCATTGGAAACTCGCGTCTGGTACATGTTGGTACCAGAGTGTTTGAGATTTGAAGACTCTGGTACTAACATGTACCAGAATTTATGATGAATTTAAGATGGACCATTATAAAATGGTAGCGGTTTGCTTCAAAAAATTTTAGATGAGATTTGCATAGATATAGATTATATGATTTATACATATGAAAAATAATATATAAAAATATAATTTTGAGATAATTATGTAAATAATATTATAAATATTTGAATTTGAGGTATAATTTATAGTAAAATATATTATAAAGAGTATTTATATAAATATTGTAAAATAATATAAGTAATAAAAATTGAGACCCCCTCCCTGTTTTTGATGTTTTGTCACTTTTTCGGTAATTCTTATTGTTTCCTTTATTTCTCACCGACATTATACATTTTGTTCAGAAGTAAATCTCCGAATACAGTTGCAACAATCAAAATTTCACAAAGTTTTTCTTATGATACATACAGTGCTTATGATAAGGACAAGCTCGAATATCTTTGCAACCAATCAATTTCTTTTGGATCCCAGCCAAAATACAAAATATTCGGAATTCAAAAGTTATTAATTGGCAGAAATCAAACAAAACTTAATTTTTATAAGGAACAATACGTAGTATTTACTGATTATCGCAACATTTCCGGAGAAGCAAGAACTTCAGAAGTATCTTTAGAAATTCTTGAAATACACAATATTCAGCAATTTATTTCGCTCACCAGGTACAATTACATAGAATCCTCCAGTGACGAACCTATTCCATGTAATTTTGTTGTTTTTAATTTGAATTATTATGATTGCACTTCGATTATCACAAATGTAAGGTCTAATTACAAAT
>NC_067204.1:1472280-1539813 GCF_026262505.1 Trichomonas vaginalis G3 | reverse complement strand
TACTGCTCAGTTTACTTACTTAGATCCAACAGATGTTAGATTGAACATAAGCACATCTTCGGATGATTACGATTTTAATTATTCTTATTATCAACCAACATTTCAATACAAAGTTATAAATTACACAACAGACCATCTTTATTTCTCACCGACATTATACATTTTGTTCAGAAGTAAATCTCCGAATACAGTTGCAACAATCAAAATTTCACAAAGTTTTTCTTAGAGTATATAAGAATTTCCGAAAAAGTGACACCCAAAAAGTGACACTTTCAATAGGGAGTAACAGTTAAAAAGTGACAATTTAAAATTCACAATAAATAAAAATAATAAATTTTTTAGTCTATTAAATTATTCTTTTCTTTGAAATCCTCCAAAAATTCTTCGAAATGTTCTAAAATATAATCTGGAGAATTATAACAAAATTCATTAATTTCTAACATATACGTATCTAACAATTCATTTGGAATTTCAAACGATCTTAAATATGTAATTGAATTTTGTATCTTCTCATTTATTTGAGAAAGTTTTTCTTCAGCATTTTCCAATAAAAATCTTAATGGATTCAAATTGGCTTCTTGATTCTGAACAAAATTTAATACTTGGTATAAACGTGATTGAACTTCTCTTTTCAATTTTGTTTTATAATCTGTCAATCGAGGCTCGCGAATTCTAATTGAAGGAATAAAACCTGTTTGAAGTAAATCGTTTTTAATACGATAAAAGTAATTGGGTGCAACTTCTTCTAAAAGATTTTTGACAAAAACATCAATTCTTTGATTTTTAACGCAGCCAAAATCGTGATATTTTATCTTTTTAAATAAAGATTCAGAAACGTTATTCACAACGGTTAATTCATTTGGTCTGGCAGCGGCTATCCACATCATAGCCAACAATTCCTTATACAAAATTCAAAAACTTTGGTGCAATCAGTTCTGATTGCACCCAAGTTTTTGAACTTTCTTGAGGGAATTAAAGGGTGAGAGATTTATAGTCTATCTATATATCTCCCACCCTCTAATTCCCTCCCTGACAGCGGGAAACTTTGTCTGAATGTTAAACTATTCAGACAAAGTTTCCCACTGTTTGCGAAGGAATTGTTGGCTATGATGTACTGATTCATGATCAGTACAACATAGCCAACAATTCCCTATATAAAGTTCAAAAACTTGGGTGCAATCAGAACTGATTGCACCCAAGTTTTTGAACTTTCTTGAGGGAATGGAAGAGTAAGAGGTATACATTATGAATATATACCTCTTACCCTTCCATTCCCTCTCTGACAGCGGGAAACTTTGTCTGAATGTTAAACTATTCAGACAAAGTTTCCCGCTGTCAGCGAAAGAATTGTTCCATCTGGTGCATAGAGTGTGAATCTATGCACCAAATGGAGCAAGTCCCTCGCGAAATTGCCCAAACTTGCGTCGCATTTCAAAGATTGCGACCCAAATTTTGGCGATTTCTAGTAGAGATGGAGTATTTTGAGTCACTGACCTATATGCAGTGGCTCAAAGGGCTCCATCTCTACTTTGAAGCAAGGAAACTTTCCTCGAAATTTTGATAATTTGAAGAAAGTTTTCAAGCAATTAACAAAGGATTACTCGCTATGAGGTAAAAATTCTAGATTTTCACCTCATAGCGAGAGCTTCCCTTTCATTGCTTGAAAACTTTCCCCAGCTTCAAAATTGGGGAAAGGGCTGTAAAGTCGACTCCGATACCAGCAGGTACCAGAGTATTTAAAAGAGAAGCCCTCGTACGAGTTTCTATGAAGACCTTCTCATTCAAGAAGATCTTAATAGAAAATCGTACGAGGGCATTGGAAACTCGCGTCTGGTACATGTTGGTACCAGAGTGTTTGAGATTTGAAGACTCTGGTACTAACATGTACCAGAATTTATGATGAATTTAAGATGGACCATTATAAAATGGTAGCGGTTTGCTTCAAAAAATTTTAGATGAGATTTGCATAGATATAGATTATATGATTTATACATATGAAAAATAATATATAAAAATATAATTTTGAGATAATTATGTAAATAATATTATAAATATTTGAATTTGAGGTATAATTTTATAGTAAAATATATTATAAAGAGTATTTATATAAATATTGTAAAATAATATAAGTAATAAAAATTGAGACCCCCTCCCTGTTTTTGATGTTTTGTCACTTTTTCGGTAATTCTTATTGTTTCCTTTATTTCTCACCGACATTATACATTTTGTTCAGAAGTAAATCTCCGAATACAGTTGCAACAATCAAAATTTCACAAAGTTTTTCTTATGATACATACAGTGCTTATGATAAGGACAAGCTCGAATATCTTTGCAACCAATCAATTTCTTTTGGATCCCAGCCAAAATACAAAATATTCGGAATTCAAAAGTTATTAATTGGCAGAAATCAAACAAAACTTAATTTTTATAAGGAACAATACGTAGTATTTACTGATTATCGCAACATTTCCGGAGAAGCAAGAACTTCAGAAGTATCTTTAGAAATTCTTGGAAATACACAATATTCAGCAATTTATTTCGCTCACACAGGTACAATTACATTAGAATCCTCCAGTGACGAACCTATTCCATGTAATTTTGTTGTTTTTAATTTGAATTATTATGATTGCACTTCGATTATCACAAATGTAAGGTCTAATTACAAATTCACTTCTCAGGACACAGCTCATACATGTGTTGTTACTGCTTTCACAAATGGAACAGTTCATTTCGAAGATGGTGATATTTATGATGTCTATGGAAAAATAAATAGAGCTAATATTATTGTTGAAAAACCTTTTCTAACAATAACTAATTCTAAACACGATTACTTATTTTTTTATCATGCTGGCGACAAATATAATACATCATATTTAATCAAAGGAAATAATTCAACTCATAGATCTCTTATCATTTTTGATAATTCGTATCATGAAATAAATTCATCAGAACCAGTTGAACAAAAATCAGATGATCATAATTATTCTGATGATGATAGTGATGAAGGACTAAGTGAAGGTGCTGTTTTGGAAATTATTATTGGAGCAGCAGTTGGAGCAGGTCTCATTGCTGTCGCTGCTTACTTATGTTATAGACACAGAAAATTCAGAGCTGAAAATCCAATTAATCAAAGCCTTGTTGATAAAACCGAAAAAGATTTACCTTTAGAAGAAACGAACAGCAATCCATATCCTAATGAATATAAAGCACCAGCATATAATCCAAAGCAAGAACAATCAAATACTTATTTCGAGAATCCTTATGAATAACTATTTTTTTATATATTGTTTATGAACGAATCTTTAAAGATTTATAATGTTTTTTTTATTACAATTCTTATTACTCCCATAAGATTGAGCGTGTGAAAATAAGTTTATAACAACATTATCAACATTTTAGGCATCTCAATTATTAAGAAACATAAAGTATTTAGTAATATTGAATCAAATTTTATTATATAGGATGGGAGATAATTTTAATTGATAACAATAAGACTATCATTACCATCAAGCATTGCAATTCCTCTTTTATGTCTTAAAAAAAAAGAAAAAAGAGAGGAAACACAATCAATAATTCATGAACATTTCATTGATAATAGAAGTTGTCTATTAGAAGAAGTATCTAATAAATCCGAACCATTACCTTTAGAAGAGGTTCAAATAAATCCATATTTAATCGAAACAAAAGAAATACCAAATTATTCACAAAAATCGAAATCATTATTCGATAATCCTTATGAATAATTCGTGTCAGCTTTCATATGCTTTTATTGACTTTTCTTTTTATTCTGTAATTAAAATTTAATTGACAAAATTTATGCTTTAAACTGCGAATCAAAAGGCGGACCTATCAATTTTTGAATAGTTTACATTTCTAATGCTAACGGTGCCTTCACTGAGAGCGAGAGAAAATTATTAAATATTAGAGCTCAAATAAGCTTCACGTGCAATAGGTAGCAAATCAACTTCTATTTATGCTTAAATTTCTGGTTTGAAGCTTGTATTAAATTTCGAAATCTTAAATTTTGAAGTTAGACCCGAAAAAATCGTATCAGTTCATCCTATATTTATATCTGTTTTATGATCCTTTGTTGTTATATCGAATTAGAGCAAATAGCTTGTGCGGTCCAAAAGGTGTACCTGGCAGAAATCGACTTTTTGAGAGAAACTCATATAATTAATTGTATGACTTCTCTCAAAAAGTTGAAGGTAGGTACGCCTTTTGACTCGCAGTTTATATCCAAGAACATCAAATTAATTGAAACATGTTTACTAAGATAATATTGTCTCTTCTTGGTGGTAATATAGTTTCAACATCAAACAAACTATATAAAATTATGTATTTTGAGATTTGGACTTTACAAGGAATTCTCAATAGCAAAATGTTGTATTTCTGAAGCATTAATTTTTACAAATCCATGGTTATTCGCACACGTATTAATTTCAATCACTCATAATCCTTTTCTAATCCAATTTCTCTTTTTTGGATAGTAGCTTAGATGCATAAGGCAATTACGACCTTCTTCATTTTTGTTCTTGAGGACTGATTCATGAAATATTGACCCATTCTGATACAAAAATTTTGGATCCACTTTTATTTTATTTTTAAAATTTTAAAAATAATACATTAAAAGGATTATCCAATAAACTAAAATGATTTGACAATCTGACTGTGTAAAATATTCAAAATTCATTCTGAATAGATCCGCTTTCAAATTAAAATCATTGTGAATGTCCTGGTTTTACTATACAATCACCAATGGTATAATTAACAGAACAGGAGATTATTTAATTGACATTGGTTCATATGGTCAAGATATTACTTTTTCATTTGCAGATAACAAATCATTTAGTTATTATTTTATTCTACAAGATACATATATGAGCGATTACTTGCGTATTAACTATGAATCATGCACAAGCAAAATATGGAAAATCACAGAGCCAACTTTTAATTTTAAATCAACAAACACGTATTATAATTATAAAGTAAGATTTTGTGTAGTTTCTTTTCCAAATTACTGCGATTCCATAGAATTTCTATCCGAATCGAACGATCTAGCTTTCAATTATTCAAATAAAAATATGAAATCAATAAGAATTACTGCTCAGTTTACTTAGATCCAACAGATGTTAGATTGAACATAAGCACATCTTCGGATGATTACGATTTTAATTATTCTTATTATCAACCAACATTTCAATACAAAGTTATAAATTACACAACAGACCATCTTTATTTCTCACCGACATTATACATTTTGTTCAGAAGTAAATCTCCGAATACAGTTGCAACAATCAAAATTTCACAAAGTTTTTCTTAGAGTATATAAGAATTTCCGAAAAAGTGACACCCAAAAAGTGACACTTTCAATAGGGAGTAACAGTTAAAAAGTGACAATTTAAAATTCACAATAAATAAAAATAATAAATTTTTTAGTCTATTAAATTATTCTTTTCTTTGAAATCCTCCAAAAATTCTTCGAAATGTTCTAAAATATAATCTGGAGAATTATAACAAAATTCATTAATTTCTAACATATACGTATCTAACAATTCATTTGGAATTTCAAACGATCTTAAATATGTAATTGAATTTTGTATCTTCTCATTTATTTGAGAAAGTTTTTCTTCAGCATTTTCCAATAAAAATCTTAATGGATTCAAATTGGCTTCTTGATTCTGAACAAAATTTAATACTTGGTATAAACGTGATTGAACTTCTCTTTTCAATTTTGTTTTATAATCTGTCAATCGAGGCTCGCGAATTCTAATTGAAGGAATAAAACCTGTTTGAAGTAAATCGTTTTTAATACGATAAAAGTAATTGGGTGCAACTTCTTCTAAAAGATTTTTGACAAAAACATCAATTCTTTGATTTTTAACGCAGCCAAAATCGTGATATTTTATCTTTTTAAATAAAGATTCAGAAACGTTATTCACAACGGTTAATTCATTTGGTCTGGCAGCGGCTATCCACATCATAGCCAACAATTCCTTATACAAAATTCAAAAACTTTGGTGCAATCAGTTCTGATTGCACCCAAGTTTTTGAACTTTCTTGAGGGAATTAAAGGGTGAGAGATTTATAGTCTATCTATATATCTCCCACCCTCTAATTCCCTCCCTGACAGCGGGAAACTTTGTCTGAATGTTAAACTATTCAGACAAAGTTTCCCACTGTTTGCGAAGGAATTGTTGGCTATGATGTACTGATTCATGATCAGTACAACATAGCCAACAATTCCCTATATAAAGTTCAAAAACTTGGGTGCAATCAGAACTGATTGCACCCAAGTTTTTGAACTTTCTTGAGGGAATGGAAGAGTAAGAGGTATACATTATGAATATATACCTCTTACCCTTCCATTCCCTCTCTGACAGCGGGAAACTTTGTCTGAATGTTAAACTATTCAGACAAAGTTTCCCGCTGTCAGCGAAAGAATTGTTCCATCTGGTGCATAGAGTGTGAATCTATGCACCAAATGGAGCAAGTCCCTCGCGAAATTGCCCAAACTTGCGTCGCATTTCAAAGATTGCGACCCAAATTTTGGCGATTTCTAGTAGAGATGGAGTATTTTGAGTCACTGACCTATATGCAGTGGCTCAAAGGGCTCCATCTCTACTTTGAAGCAAGGAAACTTTCCTCGAAATTTTGATAATTTGAAGAAAGTTTTCAAGCAATTAACAAAGGATTACTCGCTATGAGGTAAAAATTCTAGATTTTCACCTCATAGCGAGAGCTTCCCTTTCATTGCTTGAAAACTTTCCCCAGCTTCAAAATTGGGGAAAGGGCTGTAAAGTCGACTCCGATACCAGCAGGTACCAGAGTATTTAAAAGAGAAGCCCTCGTACGAGTTTCTATGAAGACCTTCTCATTCAAGAAGATCTTAATAGAAAATCGTACGAGGGCATTGGAAACTCGCGTCTGGTACATGTTGGTACCAGAGTGTTTGAGATTTGAAGACTCTGGTACTAACATGTACCAGAATTTATGATGAATTTAAGATGGACCATTATAAAATGGTAGCGGTTTGCTTCAAAAAATTTTAGATGAGATTTGCATAGATATAGATTATATGATTTATACATATGAAAAATAATATATAAAAATATAATTTTGAGATAATTATGTAAATAATATTATAAATATTTGAATTTGAGGTATAATTTTATAGTAAAATATATTATAAAGAGTATTTATATAAATATTGTAAAATAATATAAGTAATAAAAATTGAGACCCCCTCCCTGTTTTTGATGTTTTGTCACTTTTTCGGTAATTCTTATTGTTTCCTTTATTTCTCACCGACATTATACATTTTGTTCAGAAGTAAATCTCCGAATACAGTTGCAACAATCAAAATTTCACAAAGTTTTTCTTATGATACATACAGTGCTTATGATAAGGACAAGCTCGAATATCTTTGCAACCAATCAATTTCTTTTGGATCCCAGCCAAAATACAAAATATTCGGAATTCAAAAGTTATTAATTGGCAGAAATCAAACAAAACTTAATTTTTATAAGGAACAATACGTAGTATTTACTGATTATCGCAACATTTCCGGAGAAGCAAGAACTTCAGAAGTATCTTTAGAAATTCTTGGAAATACACAATATTCAGCAATTTATTTCGCTCACACAGGTACAATTACATTAGAATCCTCCAGTGACGAACCTATTCCATGTAATTTTGTTGTTTTTTAATTTGAATTATTATGATTGCACTTCGATTATCACAAATGTAAGGTCTAATTACAAATTCACTTCTCAGGACACAGCTCATACATGTGTTGTTACTGCTTTCACAAATGGAACAGTTCATTTCGAAGATGGTGATATTTATGATGTCTATGGAAAAATAAATAGAGCTAATATTATTGTTGAAAAACCTTTTCTAACAATAACTAATTCTAAACACGATTACTTATTTTTTTATCATGCTGGCGACAAATATAATACATCATATTTAATCAAAGGAAATAATTCAACTCATAGATCTCTTATCATTTTTGATAATTCGTATCATGAAATAAATTCATCAGAACCAGTTGAACAAAAATCAGATGATCATAATTATTCTGATGATGATAGTGTTGTAAACAGAAATTCATCAAAAGTGACACCTCAGAAAAGCTAAAATATTGAATTTTTGGAACTTTTGATAGAGCACGTTTTTAAATATTAATTAAAGTAAATGTATATTTTGTAAAGATTCTTTTTAATAAAAAAATAAAATTTTGAAGAAGAACACAAAATCTTCTGAAAATAATATCACATAAACTCATATTATTTTCTAATATATAACTATTTTATATAAAAATCAAATTCAATGATCTTAAAAGCGAAGGATAAACCTCAAAATTTACGAATATAATGAGTGGGAATATAATGCTTATCTATCATAAAACCATATGAAATATCAATTTTTGCTTTACGCCTAATTTTTGACGACAATTAGCAAAAAATGTTAAATGTTAACACTCAGTCCATTTGAATATGAAAAATAAAATTGACTTTGATTAAATGTTTTTATTTATCATGCAATTCTTCTTGCGACCAAAGATTTGAATAAAATTTCAAAAAATAAGATAGCTGAAAAAATAATATACGGTAGTGTTTACTAATAGATGAATAGTATATAAATTCTATTAAAATGGATTTGATCCAAAAAAATATAAAACCAAAAATAATTGTTATAATTTAAATGAAGAAGTAATTTAAAACGATTTTATTTATGATCAAATTTTATATATTTTTTTGGATGAAATCCATTTTAATAGAATTTATATACTATTCATCTATTAGTAAACACTACCGTATATTATTTTTTCAGCTATCTTATTTTTTGAAATTTTATTCAAATCTTTGGTCGCAAGAAGAATTGCATGATAAATAAAAACATTTAATCAAAGTCAATTTTATTTTTCATATTCAAATGGACTGAGTGTTAACATTTAACATTTTTTGCTAATTGTCGTCAAAAATTAGGCGTAAAGCAAAAATTGATATTTCATATGGTTTTATGATAGATAAGCATTATATTCCCACTCATTATATTCGTAAATTTTGAGGTTTATCCTTCGCTTTTAAGATCATTGAATTTGATTTTTATATAAAATAGTTATATATTAGAAAATAATATGAGTTTATGTGATATTATTTTTCAGAAGATTTCATTCTATATGCCTATGAAAAGTACTCTCAAAACTAACTTTTTCCTAATTATAATTAAATCTAGAATATTGTATTATGCTTAGTATTATTTCATTTTTCTCATTCAATTTAGAATTTACAAATGTCAAAAAATTGAGAGCTGTCACTTTTGATGAATTTCTGTTTATTACAATAGTGATGAAGGACTAAGTGAAGGTGCTGTTTTGGAAATTATTATTGGAGCAGCAGTTGGAGCAGGTCTCATTGCTGTCGCTGCTTACTTATGTTATAGACACAGAAAATTCAGAGCTGAAAATCCAATTAATCAAAGCCTTGTTGATAAAACCGAAAAAGATTTACCTTTAGAAGAAACGAACAGCAATCCATATCCTAATGAATATAAAGCACCAGCATATAATCCAAAGCAAGAACAATCAAATACTTATTTCGAGAATCCTTATGAATAACTATTTTTTTATATATTGTTTATGAACGAATCTTTAAAGATTTATAATGTTTTTTTTATTACAATTCTTATTACTCCCATAAGATTGAGCGTGTGAAAATAAGTTTATAACAACATTATCAACATTTTAGGCATCTCAATTATTAAGAAACATAAAGTATTTAGTAATATTGAATCAAATTTTATTATATAGGATGGGAGATAATTTTAATTGATAACAATAAGACTATCATTACCATCAAGCATTGCAATTCCTCTTTTATGTCTTAAAAAAAAGAAAAAAGAGAGGAAACACAATCAATAATTCATGAACATTTCATTGATAATAGAAGTTGTCTATTAGAAGAAGTATCTAATAAATCCGAACCATTACCTTTAGAAGAGGTTCAAATAAATCCATATTTAATCGAAACAAAAGAAATACCAAATTATTCACAAAAATCGAAATCATTATTCGATAATCCTTATGAATAATTCGTGTCAGCTTTCATATGCTTTTATTGACTTTTCTTTTTATTCTGTAATTAAAATTTAATTGACAAAATTTATGCTTTAAACTGCGAATCAAAAGGCGGACCTATCAATTTTTGAATAGTTTACATTTCTAATGCTAACGGTGCCTTCACTGAGAGCGAGAGAAAATTATTAAATATTAGAGCTCAAATAAGCTTCACGTGCAATAGGTAGCAAATCAACTTCTATTTATGCTTAAATTTCTGGTTTGAAGCTTGTATTAAATTTCGAAATCTTAAATTTTGAAGTTAGACCCGAAAAAATCGTATCAGTTCATCCTATATTTATATCTGTTTTATGATCCTTTGTTGTTATATCGAATTAGAGCAAATAGCTTGTGCGGTCCAAAAGGTGTACCTGGCAGAAATCGACTTTTTGAGAGAAACTCATATAATTAATTGTATGACTTCTCTCAAAAAGTTGAAGGTAGGTACGCCTTTTGACTCGCAGTTTATATCCAAGAACATCAAATTAATTGAAACATGTTTACTAAGATAATATTGTCTCTTCTTGGTGGTAATATAGTTTCAACATCAAACAAACTAAATATAAAATTATGTATTTTGAGATTTGGACTTTACAAGGAATTCTCAATAGCAAAATGTTGTATTTCTGAAGCATTAATTTTTACAAATCCATGGTTATTCGCACACGTATTAATTTCAATCACTCATAATCCTTTTCTAATCCAATTTCTCTTTTTTGGATAGTAGCTTAGATGCATAAGGCAATTACGACCTTCTTCATTTTTGTTCTTGAGGACTGATTCATGAAATATTGACCCATTCTGATACAAAAATTTTGGATCCACTTTTATTTTATTTTTAAAATTTTAAAAATAATACATTAAAAGGATTATCCAATAAACTAAAATGATTTGACAATCTGACTGTGTAAAATATTCAAAATTCATTCTGAATAGATCCGCTTTCAAATTAAAATCATTGTGAATGTCCTGGTTTTACTATACAATCACCAATGGTATAATTAACAGAACAGGAGATTATTTAATTGACATTGGTTCATATGGTCAAGATATTACTTTTTCATTTGCAGATAACAAATCATTTAGTTATTATTTTATTCTACAAGATACATATATGAGCGATTACTTGCGTATTAACTATGAATCATGCACAAGCAAAATATGGAAAATCACAGAGCCAACTTTTAATTTTAAATCAACAAACACGTATTATAATTATAAAGTAAGATTTTGTGTAGTTTCTTTTCCAAATTACTGCGATTCCATAGAATTTCTATCCGAATCGAACGATCTAGCTTTCAATTATTCAAATAAAAAATATGAAATCAATAAGAATTACTGCTCAGTTTACTTAGATCCAACAGATGTTAGATTGAACATAAGCACATCTTCGGATGATTACGATTTTAATTATTCTTATTATCAACCAACATTTCAATACAAAGTTATAAATTACACAACAGACCATCTTTATTTCTCACCGACATTATACATTTTGTTCAGAAGTAAATCTCCGAATACAGTTGCAACAATCAAAATTTCACAAAGTTTTTCTTAGAGTATATAAGAATTTCCGAAAAAGTGACACCCAAAAAGTGACACTTTCAATAGGGAGTAACAGTTAAAAAGTGACAATTTAAAATTCACAATAAATAAAAATAATAAATTTTTTAGTCTATTAAATTATTCTTTTCTTTGAAATCCTCCAAAAATTCTTCGAAATGTTCTAAAATATAATCTGGAGAATTATAACAAAATTCATTAATTTCTAACATATACGTATCTAACAATTCATTTGGAATTTCAAACGATCTTAAATATGTAATTGAATTTTGTATCTTCTCATTTATTTGAGAAAGTTTTTCTTCAGCATTTTCCAATAAAAATCTTAATGGATTCAAATTGGCTTCTTGATTCTGAACAAAATTTAATACTTGGTATAAACGTGATTGAACTTCTCTTTTCAATTTTGTTTTATAATCTGTCAATCGAGGCTCGCGAATTCTAATTGAAGGAATAAAACCTGTTTGAAGTAAATCGTTTTTAATACGATAAAAGTAATTGGGTGCAACTTCTTCTAAAAGATTTTTGACAAAAACATCAATTCTTTGATTTTTAACGCAGCCAAAATCGTGATATTTTATCTTTTTAAATAAAGATTCAGAAACGTTATTCACAACGGTTAATTCATTTGGTCTGGCAGCGGCTATCCACATCATAGCCAACAATTCCTTATACAAAATTCAAAAACTTTGGTGCAATCAGTTCTGATTGCACCCAAGTTTTTGAACTTTCTTGAGGGAATTAAAGGGTGAGAGATTTATAGTCTATCTATATATCTCCCACCCTCTAATTCCCTCCCTGACAGCGGGAAACTTTGTCTGAATGTTAAACTATTCAGACAAAGTTTCCCACTGTTTGCGAAGGAATTGTTGGCTATGATGTACTGATTCATGATCAGTACAACATAGCCAACAATTCCCTATATAAAGTTCAAAAACTTGGGTGCAATCAGAACTGATTGCACCCAAGTTTTTGAACTTTCTTGAGGGAATGGAAGAGTAAGAGGTATACATTATGAATATATACCTCTTACCCTTCCATTCCCTCTCTGACAGCGGGAAACTTTGTCTGAATGTTAAACTATTCAGACAAAGTTTCCCGCTGTCAGCGAAAGAATTGTTCCATCTGGTGCATAGAGTGTGAATCTATGCACCAAATGGAGCAAGTCCCTCGCGAAATTGCCCAAACTTGCGTCGCATTTCAAAGATTGCGACCCAAATTTTGGCGATTTCTAGTAGAGATGGAGTATTTTGAGTCACTGACCTATATGCAGTGGCTCAAAGGGCTCCATCTCTACTTTGAAGCAAGGAAACTTTCCTCGAAATTTTGATAATTTGAAGAAAGTTTTCAAGCAATTAACAAAGGATTACTCGCTATGAGGTAAAAATTCTAGATTTTCACCTCATAGCGAGAGCTTCCCTTTCATTGCTTGAAAACTTTCCCCAGCTTCAAAATTGGGGAAAGGGCTGTAAAGTCGACTCCGATACCAGCAGGTACCAGAGTATTTAAAAGAGAAGCCCTCGTACGAGTTTCTATGAAGACCTTCTCATTCAAGAAGATCTTAATAGAAAATCGTACGAGGGCATTGGAAACTCGCGTCTGGTACATGTTGGTACCAGAGTGTTTGAGATTTGAAGACTCTGGTACTAACATGTACCAGAATTTATGATGAATTTAAGATGGACCATTATAAAATGGTAGCGGTTTGCTTCAAAAAATTTTAGATGAGATTTGCATAGATATAGATTATATGATTTATACATATGAAAAATAATATATAAAAATATAATTTTGAGATAATTATGTAAATAATATTATAAATATTTGAATTTGAGGTATAATTTTATAGTAAAATATATTATAAAGAGTATTTATATAAATATTGTAAAATAATATAAGTAATAAAAATTGAGACCCCCTCCCTGTTTTTGATGTTTTGTCACTTTTTCGGTAATTCTTATTGTTTCCTTTATTTCTCACCGACATTATACATTTTGTTCAGAAGTAAATCTCCGAATACAGTTGCAACAATCAAAATTTCACAAAGTTTTTCTTATGATACATACAGTGCTTATGATAAGGACAAGCTCGAATATCTTTGCAACCAATCAATTTCTTTTGGATCCCAGCCAAAATACAAAATATTCGGAATTCAAAAGTTATTAATTGGCAGAAATCAAACAAAACTTAATTTTTATAAGGAACAATACGTAGTATTTACTGATTATCGCAACATTTCCGGAGAAGCAAGAACTTCAGAAGTATCTTTAGAAATTCTTGGAAATACACAATATTCAGCAATTTATTTCGCTCACACAGGTACAATTACATTAGAATCCTCCAGTGACGAACCTATTCCATGTAATTTTGTTGTTTTTAATTTGAATTATTATGATTGCACTTCGATTATCACAAATGTAAGGTCTAATTACAAATTCACTTCTCAGGACACAGCTCATACATGTGTTGTTACTGCTTTCACAAATGGAACAGTTCATTTCGAAGATGGTGATATTTATGATGTCTATGGAAAAATAAATAGAGCTAATATTATTGTTGAAAAACCTTTTCTAACAATAACTAATTCTAAACACGATTACTTATTTTTTTATCATGCTGGCGACAAATATAATACATCATATTTAATCAAAGGAAATAATTCAACTCATAGATCTCTTATCATTTTTGATAATTCGTATCATGAAATAAATTCATCAGAACCAGTTGAACAAAAATCAGATGATCATAATTATTCTGATGATGATAGTGATGAAGGACTAAGTGAAGGTGCTGTTTTGGAAATTATTATTGGAGCAGCAGTTGGAGCAGGTCTCATTGCTGTCGCTGCTTACTTATGTTATAGACACAGAAAATTCAGAGCTGAAAATCCAATTAATCAAAGCCTTGTTGATAAAACCGAAAAAGATTTACCTTTAGAAGAAACGAACAGCAATCCATATCCTAATGAATATAAAGCACCAGCATATAATCCAAAGCAAGAACAATCAAATACTTATTTCGAGAATCCTTATGAATAACTATTTTTTTATATA
The DNA here is from genome assembly GCF_026262505.1 of Trichomonas vaginalis G3. Lineage (NCBI taxonomy): Eukaryota > Parabasalia > Trichomonadida > Trichomonadidae > Trichomonas > Trichomonas vaginalis. The sequence continues at coordinate 1,525,074 of NC_067204.1, read as the reverse complement.
TTGTTTATGAACGAATCTTTAAAGATTTATAATGTTTTTTTTATTACAATTCTTATTACTCCCATAAGATTGAGCGTGTGAAAATAAGTTTATAACAACATTATCAACATTTTAGGCATCTCAATTATTAAGAAACATAAAGTATTTAGTAATATTGAATCAAATTTTATTATATAGGATGGGAGATAATTTTAATTGATAACAATAAGACTATCATTACCATCAAGCATTGCAATTCCTCTTTTATGTCTTAAAAAAAAGAAAAAAGAGAGGAAACACAATCAATAATTCATGAACATTTCATTGATAATAGAAGTTGTCTATTAGAAGAAGTATCTAATAAATCCGAACCATTACCTTTAGAAGAGGTTCAAATAAATCCATATTTAATCGAAACAAAAGAAATACCAAATTATTCACAAAAATCGAAATCATTATTCGATAATCCTTATGAATAATTCGTGTCAGCTTTCATATGCTTTTATTGACTTTTCTTTTTATTCTGTAATTAAAATTTAATTGACAAAATTTATGCTTTAAACTGCGAATCAAAAGGCGGACCTATCAATTTTTGAATAGTTTACATTTCTAATGCTAACGGTGCCTTCACTGAGAGCGAGAGAAAATTATTAAATATTAGAGCTCAAATAAGCTTCACGTGCAATAGGTAGCAAATCAACTTCTATTTATGCTTAAATTTCTGGTTTGAAGCTTGTATTAAATTTCGAAATCTTAAATTTTGAAGTTAGACCCGAAAAAATCGTATCAGTTCATCCTATATTTATATCTGTTTTATGATCCTTTGTTGTTATATCGAATTAGAGCAAATAGCTTGTGCGGTCCAAAAGGTGTACCTGGCAGAAATCGACTTTTTGAGAGAAACTCATATAATTAATTGTATGACTTCTCTCAAAAAGTTGAAGGTAGGTACGCCTTTTGACTCGCAGTTTATATCCAAGAACATCAAATTAATTGAAACATGTTTACTAAGATAATATTGTCTCTTCTTGGTGGTAATATAGTTTCAACATCAAACAAACTAAATATAAAATTATGTATTTTGAGATTTGGACTTTACAAGGAATTCTCAATAGCAAAATGTTGTATTTCTGAAGCATTAATTTTTACAAATCCATGGTTATTCGCACACGTATTAATTTCAATCACTCATAATCCTTTTCTAATCCAATTTCTCTTTTTTGGATAGTAGCTTAGATGCATAAGGCAATTACGACCTTCTTCATTTTTGTTCTTGAGGACTGATTCATGAAATATTGACCCATTCTGATACAAAAATTTTGGATCCACTTTTATTTTATTTTTAAAATTTTAAAAATAATACATTAAAAGGATTATCCAATAAACTAAAATGATTTGACAATCTGACTGTGTAAAATATTCAAAATTCATTCTGAATAGATCCGCTTTCAAATTAAAATCATTGTGAATGTCCTGGTTTTACTATACAATCACCAATGGTATAATTAACAGAACAGGAGATTATTTAATTGACATTGGTTCATATGGTCAAGATATTACTTTTTCATTTGCAGATAACAAATCATTTAGTTATTATTTTATTCTACAAGATACATATATGAGCGATTACTTGCGTATTAACTATGAATCATGCACAAGCAAAATATGGAAAATCACAGAGCCAACTTTTAATTTTAAATCAACAAACACGTATTATAATTATAAAGTAAGATTTTGTGTAGTTTCTTTTCCAAATTACTGCGATTCCATAGAATTTCTATCCGAATCGAACGATCTAGCTTTCAATTATTCAAATAAAAAATATGAAATCAATAAGAATTACTGCTCAGTTTACTTAGATCCAACAGATGTTAGATTGAACATAAGCACATCTTCGGATGATTACGATTTTAATTATTCTTATTATCAACCAACATTTCAATACAAAGTTATAAATTACACAACAGACCATCTTTATTTCTCACCGACATTATACATTTTGTTCAGAAGTAAATCTCCGAATACAGTTGCAACAATCAAAATTTCACAAAGTTTTTCTTAGAGTATATAAGAATTTCCGAAAAAGTGACACCCAAAAAGTGACACTTTCAATAGGGAGTAACAGTTAAAAAGTGACAATTTAAAATTCACAATAAATAAAAATAATAAATTTTTTAGTCTATTAAATTATTCTTTTCTTTGAAATCCTCCAAAAATTCTTCGAAATGTTCTAAAATATAATCTGGAGAATTATAACAAAATTCATTAATTTCTAACATATACGTATCTAACAATTCATTTGGAATTTCAAACGATCTTAAATATGTAATTGAATTTTGTATCTTCTCATTTATTTGAGAAAGTTTTTCTTCAGCATTTTCCAATAAAAATCTTAATGGATTCAAATTGGCTTCTTGATTCTGAACAAAATTTAATACTTGGTATAAACGTGATTGAACTTCTCTTTTCAATTTTGTTTTATAATCTGTCAATCGAGGCTCGCGAATTCTAATTGAAGGAATAAAACCTGTTTGAAGTAAATCGTTTTTAATACGATAAAAGTAATTGGGTGCAACTTCTTCTAAAAGATTTTTGACAAAAACATCAATTCTTTGATTTTTAACGCAGCCAAAATCGTGATATTTTATCTTTTTAAATAAAGATTCAGAAACGTTATTCACAACGGTTAATTCATTTGGTCTGGCAGCGGCTATCCACATCATAGCCAACAATTCCTTATACAAAATTCAAAAACTTTGGTGCAATCAGTTCTGATTGCACCCAAGTTTTTGAACTTTCTTGAGGGAATTAAAGGGTGAGAGATTTATAGTCTATCTATATATCTCCCACCCTCTAATTCCCTCCCTGACAGCGGGAAACTTTGTCTGAATGTTAAACTATTCAGACAAAGTTTCCCACTGTTTGCGAAGGAATTGTTGGCTATGATGTACTGATTCATGATCAGTACAACATAGCCAACAATTCCCTATATAAAGTTCAAAAACTTGGGTGCAATCAGAACTGATTGCACCCAAGTTTTTGAACTTTCTTGAGGGAATGGAAGAGTAAGAGGTATACATTATGAATATATACCTCTTACCCTTCCATTCCCTCTCTGACAGCGGGAAACTTTGTCTGAATGTTAAACTATTCAGACAAAGTTTCCCGCTGTCAGCGAAAGAATTGTTCCATCTGGTGCATAGAGTGTGAATCTATGCACCAAATGGAGCAAGTCCCTCGCGAAATTGCCCAAACTTGCGTCGCATTTCAAAGATTGCGACCCAAATTTTGGCGATTTCTAGTAGAGATGGAGTATTTTGAGTCACTGACCTATATGCAGTGGCTCAAAGGGCTCCATCTCTACTTTGAAGCAAGGAAACTTTCCTCGAAATTTTGATAATTTGAAGAAAGTTTTCAAGCAATTAACAAAGGATTACTCGCTATGAGGTAAAAATTCTAGATTTTCACCTCATAGCGAGAGCTTCCCTTTCATTGCTTGAAAACTTTCCCCAGCTTCAAAATTGGGGAAAGGGCTGTAAAGTCGACTCCGATACCAGCAGGTACCAGAGTATTTAAAAGAGAAGCCCTCGTACGAGTTTCTATGAAGACCTTCTCATTCAAGAAGATCTTAATAGAAAATCGTACGAGGGCATTGGAAACTCGCGTCTGGTACATGTTGGTACCAGAGTGTTTGAGATTTGAAGACTCTGGTACTAACATGTACCAGAATTTATGATGAATTTAAGATGGACCATTATAAAATGGTAGCGGTTTGCTTCAAAAAATTTTAGATGAGATTTGCATAGATATAGATTATATGATTTATACATATGAAAAATAATATATAAAAATATAATTTTGAGATAATTATGTAAATAATATTATAAATATTTGAATTTGAGGTATAATTTTATAGTAAAATATATTATAAAGAGTATTTATATAAATATTGTAAAATAATATAAGTAATAAAAATTGAGACCCCCTCCCTGTTTTTGATGTTTTGTCACTTTTTCGGTAATTCTTATTGTTTCCTTTATTTCTCACCGACATTATACATTTTGTTCAGAAGTAAATCTCCGAATACAGTTGCAACAATCAAAATTTCACAAAGTTTTTCTTATGATACATACAGTGCTTATGATAAGGACAAGCTCGAATATCTTTGCAACCAATCAATTTCTTTTGGATCCCAGCCAAAATACAAAATATTCGGAATTCAAAAGTTATTAATTGGCAGAAATCAAACAAAACTTAATTTTTATAAGGAACAATACGTAGTATTTACTGATTATCGCAACATTTCCGGAGAAGCAAGAACTTCAGAAGTATCTTTAGAAATTCTTGGAAATACACAATATTCAGCAATTTATTTCGCTCACACAGGTACAATTACATTAGAATCCTCCAGTGACGAACCTATTCCATGTAATTTTGTTGTTTTTAATTTGAATTATTATGATTGCACTTCGATTATCACAAATGTAAGGTCTAATTACAAATTCACTTCTCAGGACACAGCTCATACATGTGTTGTTACTGCTTTCACAAATGGAACAGTTCATTTCGAAGATGGTGATATTTATGATGTCTATGGAAAAATAAATAGAGCTAATATTATTGTTGAAAAACCTTTTCTAACAATAACTAATTCTAAACACGATTACTTATTTTTTTATCATGCTGGCGACAAATATAATACATCATATTTAATCAAAGGAAATAATTCAACTCATAGATCTCTTATCATTTTTGATAATTCGTATCATGAAATAAATTCATCAGAACCAGTTGAACAAAAATCAGATGATCATAATTATTCTGATGATGATAGTGTTGTAAACAGAAATTCATCAAAAGTGACACCTCAGAAAAGCTAAAATATTGAATTTTTGGAACTTTTGATAGAGCACGTTTTTAAATATTAATTAAAGTAAATGTATATTTTGTAAAGATTCTTTTTAATAAAAAAATAAAATTTTGAAGAAGAACACAAAATCTTCTGAAAAATAATATCACATAAACTCATATTATTTTCTAATATATAACTATTTTATATAAAAATCAAATTCAATGATCTTAAAAGCGAAGGATAAACCTCAAAATTTACGAATATAATGAGTGGGAATATAATGCTTATCTATCATAAAACCATATGAAATATCAATTTTTGCTTTACGCCTAATTTTTGACGACAATTAGCAAAAAATGTTAAATGTTAACACTCAGTCCATTTGAATATGAAAAATAAAATTGACTTTGATTAAATGTTTTTATTTATCATGCAATTCTTCTTGCGACCAAAGATTTGAATAAAATTTCAAAAAATAAGATAGCTGAAAAAATAATATACGGTAGTGTTTACTAATAGATGAATAGTATATAAATTCTATTAAAATGGATTTGATCCAAAAAAATATAAAACCAAAAATAATTGTTATAATTTAAATGAAGAAGTAATTTAAAACGATTTTATTTATGATCAAATTTTATATATTTTTTTGGATGAAATCCATTTTAATAGAATTTATATACTATTCATCTATTAGTAAACACTACCGTATATTATTTTTTCAGCTATCTTATTTTTTGAAATTTTATTCAAATCTTTGGTCGCAAGAAGAATTGCATGATAAATAAAAACATTTAATCAAAGTCAATTTTATTTTTCATATTCAAATGGACTGAGTGTTAACATTTAACATTTTTGCTAATTGTCGTCAAAAATTAGGCGTAAAGCAAAAATTGATATTTCATATGGTTTTATGATAGATAAGCATTATATTCCCACTCATTATATTCGTAAATTTTGAGGTTTATCCTTCGCTTTTAAGATCATTGAATTTGATTTTTATATAAAATAGTTATATATTAGAAAATATATGAGTTTATGTGATATTATTTTTCAGAAGATTTCATTCTATATGCCTATGAAAAGTACTCTCAAAACTAACTTTTTCCTAATTATAATTAAATCTAGAATATTGTATTATGCTTAGTATTATTTCATTTTTCTCATTCAATTTAGAATTTACAAATGTCAAAAAATTGAGAGCTGTCACTTTTGATGAATTTCTGTTTATTACAATAGTGATGAAGGACTAAGTGAAGGTGCTGTTTTGGAAATTATTATTGGAGCAGCAGTTGGAGCAGGTCTCATTGCTGTCGCTGCTTACTTATGTTATAGACACAGAAAATTCAGAGCTGAAAATCCAATTAATCAAAGCCTTGTTGATAAAACCGAAAAAGATTTACCTTTAGAAGAAACGAACAGCAATCCATATCCTAATGAATATAAAGCACCAGCATATAATCCAAAGCAAGAACAATCAAATACTTATTTCGAGAATCCTTATGAATAACTATTTTTTTATATATTGTTTATGAACGAATCTTTAAAGATTTATAATGTTTTTTTTATTACAATTCTTATTACTCCCATAAGATTGAGCGTGTGAAAATAAGTTTATAACAACATTATCAACATTTTAGGCATCTCAATTATTAAGAAACATAAAGTATTTAGTAATATTGAATCAAATTTTATTATATAGGATGGGAGATAATTTTAATTGATAACAATAAGACTATCATTACCATCAAGCATTGCAATTCCTCTTTTATGTCTTAAAAAAAAAGAAAAAAGAGAGGAAACACAATCAATAATTCATGAACATTTCATTGATAATAGAAGTTGTCTATTAGAAGAAGTATCTAATAAATCCGAACCATTACCTTTAGAAGAGGTTCAAATAAATCCATATTTAATCGAAACAAAAGAAATACCAAATTATTCACAAAAATCGAAATCATTATTCGATAATCCTTATGAATAATTCGTGTCAGCTTTCATATGCTTTTATTGACTTTTCTTTTTATTCTGTAATTAAAATTTAATTGACAAAATTTATGCTTTAAACTGCGAATCAAAAGGCGGACCTATCAATTTTTGAATAGTTTACATTTCTAATGCTAACGGTGCCTTCACTGAGAGCGAGAGAAAATTATTAAATATTAGAGCTCAAATAAGCTTCACGTGCAATAGGTAGCAAATCAACTTCTATTTATGCTTAAATTTCTGGTTTGAAGCTTGTATTAAATTTCGAAATCTTAAATTTTGAAGTTAGACCCGAAAAAATCGTATCAGTTCATCCTATATTTATATCTGTTTTATGATCCTTTGTTGTTATATCGAATTAGAGCAAATAGCTTGTGCGGTCCAAAAGGTGTACCTGGCAGAAATCGACTTTTTGAGAGAAACTCATATAATTAATTGTATGACTTCTCTCAAAAAGTTGAAGGTAGGTACGCCTTTTGACTCGCAGTTTATATCCAAGAACATCAAATTAATTGAAACATGTTTACTAAGATAATATTGTCTCTTCTTGGTGGTAATATAGTTTCAACATCAAACAAACTAAATATAAAATTATGTATTTTGAGATTTGGACTTTACAAGGAATTCTCAATAGCAAAATGTTGTATTTCTGAAGCATTAATTTTTACAAATCCATGGTTATTCGCACACGTATTAATTTCAATCACTCATAATCCTTTTCTAATCCAATTTCTCTTTTTTGGATAGTAGCTTAGATGCATAAGGCAATTACGACCTTCTTCATTTTTGTTCTTGAGGACTGATTCATGAAATATTGACCCATTCTGATACAAAAATTTTGGATCCACTTTTATTTTATTTTTAAAATTTTAAAAATAATACATTAAAAGGATTATCCAATAAACTAAAATGATTTGACAATCTGACTGTGTAAAATATTCAAAATTCATTCTGAATAGATCCGCTTTCAAATTAAAATCATTGTGAATGTCCTGGTTTTACTATACAATCACCAATGGTATAATTAACAGAACAGGAGATTATTTAATTGACATTGGTTCATATGGTCAAGATATTACTTTTTCATTTGCAGATAACAAATCATTTAGTTATTATTTTATTCTACAAGATACATATATGAGCGATTACTTGCGTATTAACTATGAATCATGCACAAGCAAAATATGGAAAATCACAGAGCCAACTTTTAATTTTAAATCAACAAACACGTATTATAATTATAAAGTAAGATTTTGTGTAGTTTCTTTTCCAAATTACTGCGATTCCATAGAATTTCTATCCGAATCGAACGATCTAGCTTTCAATTATTCAAATAAAAAATATGAAATCAATAAGAATTACTGCTCAGTTTACTTAGATCCAACAGATGTTAGATTGAACATAAGCACATCTTCGGATGATTACGATTTTAATTATTCTTATTATCAACCAACATTTCAATACAAAGTTATAAATTACACAACAGACCATCTTTATTTCTCACCGACATTATACATTTTGTTCAGAAGTAAATCTCCGAATACAGTTGCAACAATCAAAATTTCACAAAGTTTTTCTTAGAGTATATAAGAATTTCCGAAAAAGTGACACCCAAAAAGTGACACTTTCAATAGGGAGTAACAGTTAAAAAGTGACAATTTAAAATTCACAATAAATAAAAATAATAAATTTTTTAGTCTATTAAATTATTCTTTTCTTTGAAATCCTCCAAAAATTCTTCGAAATGTTCTAAAATATAATCTGGAGAATTATAACAAAATTCATTAATTTCTAACATATACGTATCTAACAATTCATTTGGAATTTCAAACGATCTTAAATATGTAATTGAATTTTGTATCTTCTCATTTATTTGAGAAAGTTTTTCTTCAGCATTTTCCAATAAAAATCTTAATGGATTCAAATTGGCTTCTTGATTCTGAACAAAATTTAATACTTGGTATAAACGTGATTGAACTTCTCTTTTCAATTTTGTTTTATAATCTGTCAATCGAGGCTCGCGAATTCTAATTGAAGGAATAAAACCTGTTTGAAGTAAATCGTTTTTAATACGATAAAAGTAATTGGGTGCAACTTCTTCTAAAAGATTTTTGACAAAAACATCAATTCTTTGATTTTTAACGCAGCCAAAATCGTGATATTTTATCTTTTTAAATAAAGATTCAGAAACGTTATTCACAACGGTTAATTCATTTGGTCTGGCAGCGGCTATCCACATCATAGCCAACAATTCCTTATCAAAATTCAAAAACTTTGGTGCAATCAGTTCTGATTGCACCCAAGTTTTTGAACTTTCTTGAGGGAATTAAAGGGTGAGAGATTTATAGTCTATCTATATATCTCCCACCCTCTAATTCCCTCCCTGACAGCGGGAAACTTTGTCTGAATGTTAAACTATTCAGACAAAGTTTCCCACTGTTTGCGAAGGAATTGTTGGCTATGATGTACTGATTCATGATCAGTACAACATAGCCAACAATTCCCTATATAAAGTTCAAAAACTTGGGTGCAATCAGAACTGATTGCACCCAAGTTTTTGAACTTTCTTGAGGGAATGGAAGAGTAAGAGGTATACATTATGAATATATACCTCTTACCCTTCCATTCCCTCTGACAGCGGGAAACTTTGTCTGAATGTTAAACTATTCAGACAAAGTTTCCCGCTGTCAGCGAAAGAATTGTTCCATCTGGTGCATAGAGTGTGAATCTATGCACCAAATGGAGCAAGTCCCTCGCGAAATTGCCCAAACTTGCGTCGCATTTCAAAGATTGCGACCCAAATTTTGGCGATTTCTAGTAGAGATGGAGTATTTTGAGTCACTGACCTATATGCAGTGGCTCAAAGGGCTCCATCTCTACTTTGAAGCAAGGAAACTTTCCTCGAAATTTTGATAATTTGAAGAAAGTTTTCAAGCAATTAACAAAGGATTACTCGCTATGAGGTAAAAATTCTAGATTTTCACCTCATAGCGAGAGCTTCCCTTTCATTGCTTGAAAACTTTCCCCAGCTTCAAAATTGGGGAAAGGGCTGTAAAGTCGACTCCGATACCAGCAGGTACCAGAGTATTTAAAAGAGAAGCCCTCGTACGAGTTTCTATGAAGACCTTCTCATTCAAGAAGATCTTAATAGAAAATCGTACGAGGGCATTGGAAACTCGCGTCTGGTACATGTTGGTACCAGAGTGTTTGAGATTTGAAGACTCTGGTACTAACATGTACCAGAATTTATGATGAATTTAAGATGGACCATTATAAAATGGTAGCGGTTTGCTTCAAAAAATTTTAGATGAGATTTGCATAGATATAGATTATATGATTTATACATATGAAAAATAATATATAAAAATATAATTTTGAGATAATTATGTAAATAATATTATAAATATTTGAATTTGAGGTATAATTTTATAGTAAAATATATTATAAAGAGTATTTATATAAATATTGTAAAATAATATAAGTAATAAAAATTGAGACCCCCTCCCTGTTTTTGATGTTTTGTCACTTTTTCGGTAATTCTTATTGTTTCCTTTATTTCTCACCGACATTATACATTTTGTTCAGAAGTAAATCTCCGAATACAGTTGCAACAATCAAAATTTCACAAAGTTTTTCTTATGATACATACAGTGCTTATGATAAGGACAAGCTCGAATATCTTTGCAACCAATCAATTTCTTTTGGATCCCAGCCAAAATACAAAATATTCGGAATTCAAAAGTTATTAATTGGCAGAAATCAAACAAAACTTAATTTTTATAAGGAACAATACGTAGTATTTACTGATTATCGCAACATTTCCGGAGAAGCAAGAACTTCAGAAGTATCTTTAGAAATTCTTGGAAATACACAATATTCAGCAATTTATTTCGCTCACACAGGTACAATTACATTAGAATCCTCCAGTGACGAACCTATTCCATGTAATTTTGTTGTTTTTAATTTGAATTATTATGATTGCACTTCGATTATCACAAATGTAAGGTCTAATTACAAATTCACTTCTCAGGACACAGCTCATACATGTGTTGTTACTGCTTTCACAAATGGAACAGTTCATTTCGAAGATGGTGATATTTATGATGTCTATGGAAAAATAAATAGAGCTAATATTATTGTTGAAAAACCTTTTCTAACAATAACTAATTCTAAACACGATTACTTATTTTTTTTATCATGCTGGCGACAAATATAATACATCATATTTAATCAAAGGAAATAATTCAACTCATAGATCTCTTATCATTTTGATAATTCGTATCATGAAATAAATTCATCAGAACCAGTTGAACAAAAATCAGATGATCATAATTATTCTGATGATGATAGTGATGAAGGACTAAGTGAAGGTGCTGTTTTGGAAATTATTATTGGAGCAGCAGTTGGAGCAGGTCTCATTGCTGTCGCTGCTTACTTATGTTATAGACACAGAAAATTCAGAGCTGAAAATCCAATTAATCAAAGCCTTGTTGATAAAACCGAAAAAGATTTACCTTTAGAAGAAACGAACAGCAATCCATATCCTAATGAATATAAAGCACCAGCATATAATCCAAAGCAAGAACAATCAAATACTTATTTCGAGAATCCTTATGAATAACTATTTTTTTTATATATTGTTTATGAACGAATCTTTAAAGATTTATAATGTTTTTTTTATTACAATTCTTATTACTCCCATAAGATTGAGCGTGTGAAAATAAGTTTATAACAACATTATCAACATTTTAGGCATCTCAATTATTAAGAAACATAAAGTATTTAGTAATATTGAATCAAATTTTATTATATAGGATGGGAGATAATTTTAATTGATAACAATAAGACTATCATTACCATCAAGCATTGCAATTCCTCTTTTATGTCTTAAAAAAAAAAAAAAGAGAGGAAACACAATCAATAATTCATGAACATTTCATTGATAATAGAAGTTGTCTATTAGAAGAAGTATCTAATAAATCCGAACCATTACCTTTAGAAGAGGTTCAAATAAATCCATATTTAATCGAAACAAAAGAAATACCAAATTATTCACAAAAATCGAAATCATTATTCGATAATCCTTATGAATAATTCGTGTCAGCTTTCATATGCTTTTATTGACTTTTCTTTTTATTCTGTAATTAAAATTTAATTGACAAAATTTATGCTTTAAACTGCGAATCAAAAGGCGGACCTATCAATTTTTGAATAGTTTACATTTCTAATGCTAACGGTGCCTTCACTGAGAGCGAGAGAAAATTATTAAATATTAGAGCTCAAATAAGCTTCACGTGCAATAGGTAGCAAATCAGCTTCTATTTATGCTTAAATTTCTGGTTTGAAGCTTGTATTAAATTTCGAAATCTTAAATTTTGAAGTTAGACCCGAAAAAATCGTATCAGTTCATCCTATATTTATATCTGTTTTATGATCCTTTGTTGTTATATCGAATTAGAGCAAATAGCTTGTGCGGTCCAAAAGGTGTACCTGGCAGAAATCGACTTTTTGAGAGAAACTCATATAATTAATTGTATGACTTCTCTCAAAAAGTTGAAGGTAGGTACGCCTTTTGACTCGCAGTTTATATCCATGAACATCAAATTAATTGAAACATGTTTACTAAGATAATATTGTCTCTTCTTGGTGGTAATATAGTTTCAACATCAAACAAACTAAATATAAAATTATGTATTTTGAGATTTGGACTTTACAAGGAATTCTCAATAGCAAAATGTTGTATTTCTGAAGCATTAATTTTTACAAATCCATGGTTATTCGCACACGTATTAATTTCAATCACTCATAATCCTTTTCTAATCCAATTTCTCTTTTTTGGATAGTAGCTTAGATGCATAAGGCAATTACGACCTTCTTCATTTTTGTTCTTGAGGACTGATTCATGAAGTATTGACCCATTCTGATACAAAAATTTTGGATCCACTTTTATTTTATTTTTAAAATTTTAAAAATAATACATTAAAAGAATTATCCAATAAACTAAAATGATTTGACAATCTGACTGTGTAAAATATTCAAAATTCATTCTGAATAGATCCGCTTTCAAATTAAAATCATTGTGAATGTCCTGGTTTTACTATACAATCACCAATGGTATAATTAACAGAACAGGAGATTATTTAATTGACATTGGTTCATATGGTCAAGATATTACTTTTTCATTTGCAGATAACAAATCATTTAGTTATTATTTTATTCTACAAGATACATATATGAGCGATTACTTGCGTATTAACTATGAATCATGCACAAGCAAAATATGGAAAATCACAGAGCCAACTTTTAATTTTAAATCAACAAACACGTATTATAATTATAAAGTAAGATTTTGTGTAGTTTCTTTTCCAAATTACTGCGATTCCATAGAATTTCTATCCGAATCGAACGATCTAGCTTTCAATTATTCAAATAAAAAATATGAAATCAATAAGAATTACTGCTCAGTTTACTTAGATCCAACAGATGTTAGATTGAACATAAGCACATCTTCGGATGATTACGATTTTAATTATTCTTATTATCAACCAACATTTCAATACAAAGTTATAAATTACACAACAGACCATCTTTATTTCTCACCGACATTATACATTTTGTTCAGAAGTAAATCTCCGAATACAGTTGCAACAATCAAAATTTCACAAAGTTTTTCTTATGATACATACAGTGCTTATGATAAGGACAAGCTCGAATATCTTTGCAACCAATCAATTTCTTTTGGATCCCAGCCAAAATACAAAATATTCGGAATTCAAAAGTTATTAATTGGCAGAAATCAAACAAAACTTAATTTTTATAAGGAACAATACGTAGTATTTACTGATTATCGCAACATTTCCGGAGAAGCAAGAACTTCAGAAGTATCTTTAGAAATTCTTGGAAATACACAATATTCAGCAATTTATTTCGCTCACACAGGTACAATTACATTAGAATCCTCCAGTGACGAACCTATTCCATGTAATTTTGTTGTTTTTAATTTGAATTATTATGATTGCACTTCGATTATCACAAATGTAAGGTCTAATTACAAATTCACTTCTCAGGACACAGCTCATACATGTGTTGTTACTGCTTTCACAAATGGAACAGTTCATTTCGAAGATGGTGATATTTATGATGTCTATGGAAAAATAAATAGAGCTAATATTATTGTTGAAAAACCTTTTCTAACAATAACTAATTCTAAACACGATTACTTATTTTTTTATCATGCTGGCGACAAATATAATACATCATATTTAATCAAAGGAAATAATTCAACTCATAGATCTCTTATCATTTTTGATAATTCGTATCATGAAATAAATTCATCAGAACCAGTTGAACAAAAATCAGATGATCATAATTATTCTGATGATGATAGTGATGAAGGACTAAGTGAAGGTGCTGTTTTGGAAATTATTATTGGAGCAGCAGTTGGAGCAGGTCTCATTGCTGTCGCTGCTTACTTATGTTATAGACACAGAAAATTCAGAGCTGAAAATCCAATTAATCAAAGCCTTGTTGATAAAACCGAAAAAGATTTACCTTTAGAAGAAACGAACAGCAATCCATATCCTAATGAATATAAAGCACCAGCATATAATCCAAAGCAAGAACAATCAAATACTTATTTCGAGAATCCTTATGAATAACTATTTTTTTTATATATTGTTTATGAACGAATCTTTAAAGATTTATAATGTTTTTTTTATTACAATTCTTATTACTCCCATAAGATTGAGCGTGTGAAAATAAGTTTATAACAACATTATCAACATTTTAGGCATCTCAATTATTAAGAAACATAAAGTATTTAGTAATATTGAATCAAATTTTATTATATAGGATGGGAGATAATTTTAATTGATAACAATAAGACTATCATTACCATCAAGCATTGCAATTCCTCTTTTATGTCTTAAAAAAAAGAAAAAGAGAGGAAACACAATCAATAATTCATGAACATTTCATTGATAATAGAAGTTGTCTATTAGAAGAAGTATCTAATAAATCCGAACCATTACCTTTAGAAGAGGTTCAAATAAATCCATATTTAATCGAAACAAAAGAAATACCAAATTATTCACAAAAATCGAAATCATTATTCGATAATCCTTATGAATAATTCGTGTCAGCTTTCATATGCTTTTATTGACTTTTCTTTTTATTCTGTAATTAAAATTTAATTGACAAAATTTATGCTTTAAACTGCGAATCAAAAGGCGGACCTATCAATTTTTGAATAGTTTACATTTCTAATGCTAACGGTGCCTTCACTGAGAGCGAGAGAAAATTATTAAATATTAGAGCTCAAATAAGCTTCACGTGCAATAGGTAGCAAATCAGCTTCTATTTATGCTTAAATTTCTGGTTTGAAGCTTGTATTAAATTTCGAAATCTTAAATTTTGAAGTTAGACCCGAAAAAATCGTATCAGTTCATCCTATATTTATATCTGTTTTATGATCCTTTGTTGTTATATCGAATTAGAGCAAATAGCTTGTGCGGTCCAAAAGGTGTACCTGGCAGAAATCGACTTTTTGAGAGAAACTCATATAATTAATTGTATGACTTCTCTCAAAAAGTTGAAGGTAGGTACGCCTTTTGACTCGCAGTTTATATCCATGAACATCAAATTAATTGAAACATGTTTACTAAGATAATATTGTCTCTTCTTGGTGGTAATATAGTTTCAACATCAAACAAACTAAATATAAAATTATGTATTTTGAGATTTGGACTTTACAAGGAATTCTCAATAGCAAAATGTTGTATTTCTGAAGCATTAATTTTTACAAATCCATGGTTATTCGCACACGTATTAATTTCAATCACTCATAATCCTTTTCTAATCCAATTTCTCTTTTTTGGATAGTAGCTTAGATGCATAAGGCAATTACGACCTTCTTCATTTTTGTTCTTGAGGACTGATTCATGAAGTATTGACCCATTCTGATACAAAAATTTTGGATCCACTTTTATTTTATTTTTAAAATTTTAAAAATAATACATTAAAAGAATTATCCAATAAACTAAAATGATTTGACAATCTGACTGTGTAAAATATTCAAAATTCATTCTGAATAGATCCGCTTTCAAATTAAAATCATTGTGAATGTCCTGGTTTTACTATACAATCACCAATGGTATAATTAACAGAACAGGAGATTATTTAATTGACATTGGTTCATATGGTCAAGATATTACTTTTTCATTTGCAGATAACAAATCATTTAGTTATTATTTTATTCTACAAGATACATATATGAGCGATTACTTGCGTATTAACTATGAATCATGCACAAGCAAAATATGGAAAATCACAGAGCCAACTTTTAATTTTAAATCAACAAACACGTATTATAATTATAAAGTAAGATTTTGTGTAGTTTCTTTTCCAAATTACTGCGATTCCATAGAATTTCTATCCGAATCGAACGATCTAGCTTTCAATTATTCAAATAAAAAATATGAAATCAATAAGAATTACTGCTCAGTTTACTTAGATCCAACAGATGTTAGATTGAACATAAGCACATCTTCGGATGATTACGATTTTAATTATTCTTATTATCAACCAACATTTCAATACAAAGTTATAAATTACACAACAGACCATCTTTATTTCTCACCGACATTATACATTTTGTTCAGAAGTAAATCTCCGAATACAGTTGCAACAATCAAAATTTCACAAAGTTTTTCTTATGATACATACAGTGCTTATGATAAGGACAAGCTCGAATATCTTTGCAACCAATCAATTTCTTTTGGATCCCAGCCAAAATACAAAATATTCGGAATTCAAAAGTTATTAATTGGCAGAAATCAAACAAAACTTAATTTTTATAAGGAACAATACGTAGTATTTACTGATTATCGCAACATTTCCGGAGAAGCAAGAACTTCAGAAGTATCTTTAGAAATTCTTGGAAATACACAATATTCAGCAATTTATTTCGCTCACACAGGTACAATTACATTAGAATCCTCCAGTGACGAACCTATTCCATGTAATTTTGTTGTTTTTAATTTGAATTATTATGATTGCACTTCGATTATCACAAATGTAAGGTCTAATTACAAATTCACTTCTCAGGACACAGCTCATACATGTGTTGTTACTGCTTTCACAAATGGAACAGTTCATTTCGAAGATGGTGATATTTATGATGTCTATGGAAAAATAAATAGAGCTAATATTATTGTTGAAAAACCTTTTCTAACAATAACTAATTCTAAACACGATTACTTATTTTTTTATCATGCTGGCGACAAATATAATACATCATATTTAATCAAAGGAAATAATTCAACTCATAGATCTCTTATCATTTTTGATAATTCGTATCATGAAATAAATTCATCAGAACCAGTTGAACAAAAATCAGATGATCATAATTATTCTGATGATGATAGTGATGAAGGACTAAGTGAAGGTGCTGTTTTGGAAATTATTATTGGAGCAGCAGTTGGAGCAGGTCTCATTGCTGTCGCTGCTTACTTATGTTATAGACACAGAAAATTCAGAGCTGAAAATCCAATTAATCAAAGCCTTGTTGATAAAACCGAAAAAGATTTACCTTTAGAAGAAACGAACAGCAATCCATATCCTAATGAATATAAAGCACCAGCATATAATCCAAAGCAAGAACAATCAAATACTTATTTCGAGAATCCTTATGAATAACTATTTTTTTTATATATTGTTTATGAACGAATCTTTAAAGATTTATAATGTTTTTTTTATTACAATTCTTATTACTCCCATAAGATTGAGCGTGTGAAAATAAGTTTATAACAACATTATCAACATTTTAGGCATCTCAATTATTAAGAAACATAAAGTATTTAGTAATATTGAATCAAATTTTATTATATAGGATGGGAGATAATTTTAATTGATAACAATAAGACTATCATTACCATCAAGCATTGCAATTCCTCTTTTATGTCTTAAAAAAAAAGAAAAAAGAGAGGAAACACAATCAATAATTCATGAACATTTCATTGATAATAGAAGTTGTCTATTAGAAGAAGTATCTAATAAATCCGAACCATTACCTTTAGAAGAGGTTCAAATAAATCCATATTTAATCGAAACAAAAGAAATACCAAATTATTCACAAAAATCGAAATCATTATTCGATAATCCTTATGAATAATTCGTGTCAGCTTTCATATGCTTTTATTGACTTTTCTTTTTATTCTGTAATTAAAATTTAATTGACAAAATTTATGCTTTAAACTGCGAATCAAAAGGCGGACCTATCAATTTTTGAATAGTTTACATTTCTAATGCTAACGGTGCCTTCACTGAGAGCGAGAGAAAATTATTAAATATTAGAGCTCAAATAAGCTTCACGTGCAATAGGTAGCAAATCAGCTTCTATTTATGCTTAAATTTCTGGTTTGAAGCTTGTATTAAATTTCGAAATCTTAAATTTTGAAGTTAGACCCGAAAAAATCGTATCAGTTCATCCTATATTTATATCTGTTTTATGATCCTTTGTTGTTATATCGAATTAGAGCAAATAGCTTGTGCGGTCCAAAAGGTGTACCTGGCAGAAATCGACTTTTTGAGAGAAACTCATATAATTAATTGTATGACTTCTCTCAAAAAGTTGAAGGTAGGTACGCCTTTTGACTCGCAGTTTATATCCATGAACATCAAATTAATTGAAACATGTTTACTAAGATAATATTGTCTCTTCTTGGTGGTAATATAGTTTCAACATCAAACAAACTAAATATAAAATTATGTATTTTGAGATTTGGACTTTACAAGGAATTCTCAATAGCAAAATGTTGTATTTCTGAAGCATTAATTTTTACAAATCCATGGTTATTCGCACACGTATTAATTTCAATCACTCATAATCCTTTTCTAATCCAATTTCTCTTTTTTGGATAGTAGCTTAGATGCATAAGGCAATTACGACCTTCTTCATTTTTGTTCTTGAGGACTGATTCATGAAGTATTGACCCATTCTGATACAAAAATTTTGGATCCACTTTTATTTTATTTTTAAAATTTTAAAAATAATACATTAAAAGAATTATCCAATAAACTAAAATGATTTGACAATCTGACTGTGTAAAATATTCAAAATTCATTCTGAATAGATCCGCTTTCAAATTAAAATCATTGTGAATGTCCTGGTTTTACTATACAATCACCAATGGTATAATTAACAGAACAGGAGATTATTTAATTGACATTGGTTCATATGGTCAAGATATTACTTTTTCATTTGCAGATAACAAATCATTTAGTTATTATTTTATTCTACAAGATACATATATGAGCGATTACTTGCGTATTAACTATGAATCATGCACAAGCAAAATATGGAAAATCACAGAGCCAACTTTTAATTTTAAATCAACAAACACGTATTATAATTATAAAGTAAGATTTTGTGTAGTTTCTTTTCCAAATTACTGCGATTCCATAGAATTTCTATCCGAATCGAACGATCTAGCTTTCAATTATTCAAATAAAAAATATGAAATCAATAAGAATTACTGCTCAGTTTACTTAGATCCAACAGATGTTAGATTGAACATAAGCACATCTTCGGATGATTACGATTTTAATTATTCTTATTATCAACCAACATTTCAATACAAAGTTATAAATTACACAACAGACCATCTTTATTTCTCACCGACATTATACATTTTGTTCAGAAGTAAATCTCCGAATACAGTTGCAACAATCAAAATTTCACAAAGTTTTTCTTATGATACATACAGTGCTTATGATAAGGACAAGCTCGAATATCTTTGCAACCAATCAATTTCTTTTGGATCCCAGCCAAAATACAAAATATTCGGAATTCAAAAGTTATTAATTGGCAGAAATCAAACAAAACTTAATTTTTATAAGGAACAATACGTAGTATTTACTGATTATCGCAACATTTCCGGAGAAGCAAGAACTTCAGAAGTATCTTTAGAAATTCTTGGAAATACACAATATTCAGCAATTTATTTCGCTCACACAGGTACAATTACATTAGAATCCTCCAGTGACGAACCTATTCCATGTAATTTTGTTGTTTTTAATTTGAATTATTATGATTGCACTTCGATTATCACAAATGTAAGGTCTAATTACAAATTCACTTCTCAGGACACAGCTCATACATGTGTTGTTACTGCTTTCACAAATGGAACAGTTCATTTCGAAGATGGTGATATTTATGATGTCTATGGAAAAATAAATAGAGCTAATATTATTGTTGAAAAACCTTTTCTAACAATAACTAATTCTAAACACGATTACTTATTTTTTTATCATGCTGGCGACAAATATAATACATCATATTTAATCAAAGGAAATAATTCAACTCATAGATCTCTTATCATTTTTGATAATTCGTATCATGAAATAAATTCATCAGAACCAGTTGAACAAAAATCAGATGATCATAATTATTCTGATGATGATAGTGATGAAGGACTAAGTGAAGGTGCTGTTTTGGAAATTATTATTGGAGCAGCAGTTGGAGCAGGTCTCATTGCTGTCGCTGCTTACTTATGTTATAGACACAGAAAATTCAGAGCTGAAAATCCAATTAATCAAAGCCTTGTTGATAAAACCGAAAAAGATTTACCTTTAGAAGAAACGAACAGCAATCCATATCCTAATGAATATAAAGCACCAGCATATAATCCAAAGCAAGAACAATCAAATACTTATTTCGAGAATCCTTATGAATAACTATTTTTTTTATATATTGTTTATGAACGAATCTTTAAAGATTTATAATGTTTTTTTTATTACAATTCTTATTACTCCCATAAGATTGAGCGTGTGAAAATAAGTTTATAACAACATTATCAACATTTTAGGCATCTCAATTATTAAGAAACATAAAGTATTTAGTAATATTGAATCAAATTTTATTATATAGGATGGGAGATAATTTTAATTGATAACAATAAGACTATCATTACCATCAAGCATTGCAATTCCTCTTTTATGTCTTAAAAAAAAAGAAAAAAGAGAGGAAACACAATCAATAATTCATGAACATTTCATTGATAATAGAAGTTGTCTATTAGAAGAAGTATCTAATAAATCCGAACCATTACCTTTAGAAGAGGTTCAAATAAATCCATATTTAATCGAAACAAAAGAAATACCAAATTATTCACAAAAATCGAAATCATTATTCGATAATCCTTATGAATAATTCGTGTCAGCTTTCATATGCTTTTATTGACTTTTCTTTTTATTCTGTAATTAAAATTTAATTGACAAAATTTATGCTTTAAACTGCGAATCAAAAGGCGGACCTATCAATTTTTGAATAGTTTACATTTCTAATGCTAACGGTGCCTTCACTGAGAGCGAGAGAAAATTATTAAATATTAGAGCTCAAATAAGCTTCACGTGCAATAGGTAGCAAATCAGCTTCTATTTATGCTTAAATTTCTGGTTTGAAGCTTGTATTAAATTTCGAAATCTTAAATTTTGAAGTTAGACCCGAAAAAATCGTATCAGTTCATCCTATATTTATATCTGTTTTATGATCCTTTGTTGTTATATCGAATTAGAGCAAATAGCTTGTGCGGTCCAAAAGGTGTACCTGGCAGAAATCGACTTTTTGAGAGAAACTCATATAATTAATTGTATGACTTCTCTCAAAAAGTTGAAGGTAGGTACGCCTTTTGACTCGCAGTTTATATCCATGAACATCAAATTAATTGAAACATGTTTACTAAGATAATATTGTCTCTTCTTGGTGGTAATATAGTTTCAACATCAAACAAACTAAATATAAAATTATGTATTTTGAGATTTGGACTTTACAAGGAATTCTCAATAGCAAAATGTTGTATTTCTGAAGCATTAATTTTTACAAATCCATGGTTATTCGCACACGTATTAATTTCAATCACTCATAATCCTTTTCTAATCCAATTTCTCTTTTTGGATAGTAGCTTAGATGCATAAGGCAATTACGACCTTCTTCATTTTTGTTCTTGAGGACTGATTCATGAAGTATTGACCCATTCTGATACAAAAATTTTGGATCCACTTTTATTTTATTTTTAAAATTTTAAAAATAATACATTAAAAGAATTATCCAATAAACTAAAATGATTTGACAATCTGACTGTGTAAAATATTCAAAATTCATTCTGAATAGATCCGCTTTCAAATTAAAATCATTGTGAATGTCCTGGTTTTACTATACAATCACCAATGGTATAATTAACAGAACAGGAGATTATTTAATTGACATTGGTTCATATGGTCAAGATATTACTTTTTCATTTGCAGATAACAAATCATTTAGTTATTATTTTATTCTACAAGATACATATATGAGCGATTACTTGCGTATTAACTATGAATCATGCACAAGCAAAATATGGAAAATCACAGAGCCAACTTTTAATTTTAAATCAACAAACACGTATTATAATTATAAAGTAAGATTTTGTGTAGTTTCTTTTCCAAATTACTGCGATTCCATAGAATTTCTATCCGAATCGAACGATCTAGCTTTCAATTATTCAAATAAAAAATATGAAATCAATAAGAATTACTGCTCAGTTTACTTAGATCCAACAGATGTTAGATTGAACATAAGCACATCTTCGGATGATTACGATTTTAATTATTCTTATTATCAACCAACATTTCAATACAAAGTTATAAATTACACAACAGACCATCTTTATTTCTCACCGACATTATACATTTTGTTCAGAAGTAAATCTCCGAATACAGTTGCAACAATCAAAATTTCACAAAGTTTTTCTTATGATACATACAGTGCTTATGATAAGGACAAGCTCGAATATCTTTGCAACCAATCAATTTCTTTTGGATCCCAGCCAAAATACAAAATATTCGGAATTCAAAAGTTATTAATTGGCAGAAATCAAACAAAACTTAATTTTTATAAGGAACAATACGTAGTATTTACTGATTATCGCAACATTTCCGGAGAAGCAAGAACTTCAGAAGTATCTTTAGAAATTCTTGGAAATACACAATATTCAGCAATTTATTTCGCTCACACAGGTACAATTACATTAGAATCCTCCAGTGACGAACCTATTCCATGTAATTTTGTTGTTTTTAATTTGAATTATTATGATTGCACTTCGATTATCACAAATGTAAGGTCTAATTACAAATTCACTTCTCAGGACACAGCTCATACATGTGTTGTTACTGCTTTCACAAATGGAACAGTTCATTTCGAAGATGGTGATATTTATGATGTCTATGGAAAAATAAATAGAGCTAATATTATTGTTGAAAAACCTTTTCTAACAATAACTAATTCTAAACACGATTACTTTTTTTTTATCATGCTGGCGACAAATATAATACATCATATTTAATCAAAGGAAATAATTCAACTCATAGATCTCTTATCATTTTTGATAATTCGTATCATGAAATAAATTCATCAGAACCAGTTGAACAAAAATCAGATGATCATAATTATTCTGATGATGATAGTGATGAAGGACTAAGTGAAGGTGCTGTTTTGGAAATTATTATTGGAGCAGCAGTTGGAGCAGGTCTCATTGCTGTCGCTGCTTACTTATGTTATAGACACAGAAAATTCAGAG
The DNA here is from genome assembly GCF_026262505.1 of Trichomonas vaginalis G3. Lineage (NCBI taxonomy): Eukaryota > Parabasalia > Trichomonadida > Trichomonadidae > Trichomonas > Trichomonas vaginalis. The sequence continues at coordinate 1,501,644 of NC_067204.1, read as the reverse complement.
CTGAAAATCCAATTAATCAAAGCCTTGTTGATAAAACCGAAAAAGATTTACCTTTAGAAGAAACGAACAGCAATCCATATCCTAATGAATATAAAGCACCAGCATATAATCCAAAGCAAGAACAATCAAATACTTATTTCGAGAATCCTTATGAATAACTATTTTTTTTATATATTGTTTATGAACGAATCTTTAAAGATTTATAATGTTTTTTTTATTACAATTCTTATTACTCCCATAAGATTGAGCGTGTGAAAATAAGTTTATAACAACATTATCAACATTTTAGGCATCTCAATTATTAAGAAACATAAAGTATTTAGTAATATTGAATCAAATTTTATTATATAGGATGGGAGATAATTTTAATTGATAACAATAAGACTATCATTACCATCAAGCATTGCAATTCCTCTTTTATGTCTTAAAAAAAAAGAAAAAAGAGGAAACACAATCAATAATTCATGAACATTTCATTGATAATAGAAGTTGTCTATTAGAAGAAGTATCTAATAAATCCGAACCATTACCTTTAGAAGAGGTTCAAATAAATCCATATTTAATCGAAACAAAAGAAATACCAAATTATTCACAAAAATCGAAATCATTATTCGATAATCCTTATGAATAATTCGTGTCAGCTTTCATATGCTTTTATTGACTTTTCTTTTTATTCTGTAATTAAAATTTAATTGACAAAATTTATGCTTTAAACTGCGAATCAAAAGGCGGACCTATCAATTTTTGAATAGTTTACATTTCTAATGCTAACGGTGCCTTCACTGAGAGCGAGAGAAAATTATTAAATATTAGAGCTCAAATAAGCTTCACGTGCAATAGGTAGCAAATCAGCTTCTATTTATGCTTAAATTTCTGGTTTGAAGCTTGTATTAAATTTCGAAATCTTAAATTTTGAAGTTAGACCCGAAAAAATCGTATCAGTTCATCCTATATTTATATCTGTTTTATGATCCTTTGTTGTTATATCGAATTAGAGCAAATAGCTTGTGCGGTCCAAAAGGTGTACCTGGCAGAAATCGACTTTTTGAGAGAAACTCATATAATTAATTGTATGACTTCTCTCAAAAAGTTGAAGGTAGGTACGCCTTTTGACTCGCAGTTTATATCCAGAACATCAAATTAATTGAAACATGTTTACTAAGATAATATTGTCTCTTCTTGGTGGTAATATAGTTTCAACATCAAACAAACTAAATATAAAATTATGTATTTTGAGATTTGGACTTTACAAGGAATTCTCAATAGCAAAATGTTGTATTTCTGAAGCATTAATTTTTACAAATCCATGGTTATTCGCACACGTATTAATTTCAATCACTCATAATCCTTTTCTAATCCAATTTCTTTTTTTGGATAGTAGCTTAGATGCATAAGGCAATTACGACCTTCTTCATTTTTGTTCTTGAGGACTGATTCATGAAATATTGACCCATTCTGATACAAAAATTTTGGATCCACTTTTATTTTATTTTTAAATTTTAAAAATAATACATTAAAAGATTATCCAATAAACTAAAATGATTTGACAATCTGACTGTGTAAAATATTCAAAATTCATTCTGAATAGATCCGCTTTCAAATTAAAATCATTGTGAATGTCCTGGTTTTACTATACAATCACCAATGGTATAATTAACAGAACAGGAGATTATTTAATTGACATTGGTTCATATGGTCAAGATATTACTTTTTCATTTGCAGATAACAAATCATTTAGTTATTATTTTATTCTACAAGATACATATATGAGCGATTACTTGCGTATTAACTATGAATCATGCACAAGCAAAATATGGAAAATCACAGAGCCAACTTTTAATTTTAAATCAACAAACACGTATTATAATTATAAAGTAAGATTTTGTGTAGTTTCTTTTCCAAATTACTGCGATTCCATAGAATTTCTATCCGAATCGAACGATCTAGCTTTCAATTATTCAAATAAAAAATATGAAATCAATAAGAATTACTGCTCAGTTTACTTAGATCCAACAGATGTTAGATTGAACATAAGCACATCTTCGGATGATTACGATTTTAATTATTCTTATTATCAACCAACATTTCAATACAAAGTTATAAATTACACAACAGACCATCTTTATTTCTCACCGACATTATACATTTTGTTCAGAAGTAAATCTCCGAATACAGTTGCAACAATCAAAATTTCACAAAGTTTTTCTTATGATACATACAGTGCTTATGATAAGGACAAGCTCGAATATCTTTGCAACCAATCAATTTCTTTTGGATCCCAGCCAAAATACAAAATATTCGGAATTCAAAAGTTATTAATTGGCAGAAATCAACAAAACTTAATTTTTATAAGGAACAATACGTAGTATTTACTGATTATCGCAACATTTCCGGAGAAGCAAGAACTTCAGAAGTATCTTTAGAAATTCTTGGAAATACACAATATTCAGCAATTTATTTCGCTCACACAGGTACAATTACATTAGAATCCTCCAGTGACGAACCTATTCCATGTAATTTTGTTGTTTTTAATTTGAATTATTATGATTGCACTTCGATTATCACAAATGTAAGGTCTAATTACAAATTCACTTCTCAGGACACAGCTCATACATGTGTTGTTACTGCTTTCACAAATGGAACAGTTCATTTCGAAGATGGTGATATTTATGATGTCTATGGAAAAATAAATAGAGCTAATATTATTGTTGAAAAACCTTTTCTAACAATAACTAATTCTAAACACGATTACTTATTTTTTTATCATGCTGGCGACAAATATAATACATCATATTTAATCAAAGGAAATAATTCAACTCATAGATCTCTTATCATTTTTGATAATTCGTATCATGAAATAAATTCATCAGAACCAGTTGAACAAAATCAGATGATCATAATTATTCTGATGATGATAGTGATGAAGGACTAAGTGAAGGTGCTGTTTTGGAAATTATTATTGGAGCAGCAGTTGGAGCAGGTCTCATTGCTGTCGCTGCTTACTTATGTTATAGACACAGAAAATTCAGAGCTGAAAATCCAATTAATCAAAGCCTTGTTGATAAAACCGAAAAAGATTTACCTTTAGAAGAAACGAACAGCAATCCATATCCTAATGAATATAAAGCACCAGCATATAATCCAAAGCAAGAACAATCAAATACTTATTTCGAGAATCCTTATGAATAACTATTTTTTTTATATATTGTTTATGAACGAATCTTTAAAGATTTATAATGTTTTTTTTATTACAATTCTTATTACTCCCATAAGATTGAGCGTGTGAAAATAAGTTTATAACAACATTATCAACATTTTAGGCATCTCAATTATTAAGAAACATAAAGTATTTAGTAATATTGAATCAAATTTTATATAGGATGGGAGATAATTTTAATTGATAACAATAAGACTATCATTACCATCAAGCATTGCAATTCCTCTTTTATGTCTTAAAAAAAAAGAAAAAAGAGAGGAAACACAATCAATAATTCATGAACATTTCATTGATAATAGAAGTTGTCTATTAGAAGAAGTATCTAATAAATCCGAACCATTACCTTTAGAAGAGGTTCAAATAAATCCATATTTAATCGAAACAAAAGAAATACCAAATTATTCACAAAAATCGAAATCATTATTCGATAATCCTTATGAATAATTCGTGTCAGCTTTCATATGCTTTTATTGACTTTTCTTTTTATTCTGTAATTAAAATTTAATTGACAAAATTTATGCTTTAAACTGCGAATCAAAAGGCGGACCTATCAATTTTGAATAGTTTACATTTCTAATGCTAACGGTGCCTTCACTGAGAGCGAGAGAAAATTATTAAATATTAGAGCTCAAATAAGCTTCACGTGCAATAGGTAGCAAATCAGCTTCTATTTATGCTTAAATTTCTGGTTTGAAGCTTGTATTAAATTTCGAAATCTTAAATTTGAAGTTAGACCCGAAAAAATCGTATCAGTTCATCCTATATTTATATCTGTTTTATGATCCTTTGTTGTTATATCGAATTAGAGCAAATAGCTTGTGCGGTCCAAAAGGTGTACCTGGCAGAAATCGACTTTTTGAGAGAAACTCATATAATTAATTGTATGACTTCTCTCAAAAAGTTGAAGGTAGGTACGCCTTTTGACTCGCAGTTTATATCCATGAACATCAAATTAATTGAAACATGTTTACTAAGATAATATTGTCTCTTCTTGGTGGTAATATAGTTTCAACATCAAACAAACTAAATATAAAATTATGTATTTTGAGATTTGGACTTTACAAGGAATTCTCAATAGCAAAATGTTGTATTTCTGAAGCATTAATTTTTACAAATCCATGGTTATTCGCACACGTATTAATTTCAATCACTCATAATCCTTTTCTAATCCAATTTCTCTTTTTTGGATAGTAGCTTAGATGCATAAGGCAATTACGACCTTCTTCATTTTTGTTCTTGAGGACTGATTCATGAAGTATTGACCCATTCTGATACAAAAATTTTGGATCCACTTTTATTTTATTTTTAAAATTTTAAAAATAATACATTAAAAGAATTATCCAATAAACTAAAATGATTTGACAATCTGACTGTGTAAAATATTCAAAATTCATTCTGAATAGATCCGCTTTCAAATTAAAATCATTGTGAATGTCCTGGTTTTACTATACAATCACCAATGGTATAATTAACAGAACAGGAGATTATTTAATTGACATTGGTTCATATGGTCAAGATATTACTTTTTCATTTGCAGATAACAAATCATTTAGTTATTATTTTATTCTACAAGATACATATATGAGCGATTACTTGCGTATTAACTATGAATCATGCACAAGCAAAATATGGAAAATCACAGAGCCAACTTTTAATTTTAAATCAACAAACACGTATTATAATTATAAAGTAAGATTTTGTGTAGTTTCTTTTCCAAATTACTGCGATTCCATAGAATTTCTATCCGAATCGAACGATCTAGCTTTCAATTATTCAAATAAAAAATATGAAATCAATAAGAATTACTGCTCAGTTTACTTAGATCCAACAGATGTTAGATTGAACATAAGCACATCTTCGGATGATTACGATTTTAATTATTCTTATTATCAACCAACATTTCAATACAAAGTTATAAATTACACAACAGACCATCTTTATTTCTCACCGACATTATACATTTTGTTCAGAAGTAAATCTCCGAATACAGTTGCAACAATCAAAATTTCACAAAGTTTTTCTTATGATACATACAGTGCTTATGATAAGGACAAGCTCGAATATCTTTGCAACCAATCAATTTCTTTTGGATCCCAGCCAAAATACAAAATATTCGGAATTCAAAAGTTATTAATTGGCAGAAATCAAACAAAACTTAATTTTTATAAGGAACAATACGTAGTATTTACTGATTATCGCAACATTTCCGGAGAAGCAAGAACTTCAGAAGTATCTTTAGAAATTCTTGGAAATACACAATATTCAGCAATTTATTTCGCTCACACAGGTACAATTACATTAGAATCCTCCAGTGACGAACCTATTCCATGTAATTTTGTTGTTTTTAATTTGAATTATTATGATTGCACTTCGATTATCACAAATGTAAGGTCTAATTACAAATTCACTTCTCAGGACACAGCTCATACATGTGTTGTTACTGCTTTCACAAATGGAACAGTTCATTTCGAAGATGGTGATATTTATGATGTCTATGGAAAAATAAATAGAGCTAATATTATTGTTGAAAAACCTTTTCTAACAATAACTAATTCTAAACACGATTACTTATTTTTTTATCATGCTGGCGACAAATATAATACATCATATTTAATCAAAGGAAATAATTCAACTCATAGATCTCTTATCATTTTTGATAATTCGTATCATGAAATAAATTCATCAGAACCAGTTGAACAAAAATCAGATGATCATAATTATTCTGATGATGATAGTGATGAAGGACTAAGTGAAGGTGCTGTTTTGGAAATTATTATTGGAGCAGCAGTTGGAGCAGGTCTCATTGCTGTCGCTGCTTACTTATGTTATAGACACAGAAAATTCAGAGCTGAAAATCCAATTAATCAAAGCCTTGTTGATAAAACCGAAAAAGATTTACCTTTAGAAGAAACGAACAGCAATCCATATCCTAATGAATATAAAGCACCAGCATATAATCCAAAGCAAGAACAATCAAATACTTATTTCGAGAATCCTTATGAATAACTATTTTTTTTATATATTGTTTATGAACGAATCTTTAAAGATTTATAATGTTTTTTTTATTACAATTCTTATTACTCCCATAAGATTGAGCGTGTGAAAATAAGTTTATAACAACATTATCAACATTTTAGGCATCTCAATTATTAAGAAACATAAAGTATTTAGTAATATTGAATCAAATTTTATTATATAGGATGGGAGATAATTTTAATTGATAACAATAAGACTATCATTACCATCAAGCATTGCAATTCCTCTTTTATGTCTTAAAAAAAAAGAAAAAAGAGAGGAAACACAATCAATAATTCATGAACATTTCATTGATAATAGAAGTTGTCTATTAGAAGAAGTATCTAATAAATCCGAACCATTACCTTTAGAAGAGGTTCAAATAAATCCATATTTAATCGAAACAAAAGAAATACCAAATTATTCACAAAAATCGAAATCATTATTCGATAATCCTTATGAATAATTCGTGTCAGCTTTCATATGCTTTTATTGACTTTTCTTTTTATTCTGTAATTAAAATTTAATTGACAAAATTTATGCTTTAAACTGCGAATCAAAAGGCGGACCTATCAATTTTTGAATAGTTTACATTTCTAATGCTAACGGTGCCTTCACTGAGAGCGAGAGAAAATTATTAAATATTAGAGCTCAAATAAGCTTCACGTGCAATAGGTAGCAAATCAGCTTCTATTTATGCTTAAATTTCTGGTTTGAAGCTTGTATTAAATTTCGAAATCTTAAATTTTGAAGTTAGACCCGAAAAAATCGTATCAGTTCATCCTATATTTATATCTGTTTTATGATCCTTTGTTGTTATATCGAATTAGAGCAAATAGCTTGTGCGGTCCAAAAGGTGTACCTGGCAGAAATCGACTTTTTGAGAGAAACTCATATAATTAATTGTATGACTTCTCTCAAAAAGTTGAAGGTAGGTACGCCTTTTGACTCGCAGTTTATATCCATGAACATCAAATTAATTGAAACATGTTTACTAAGATAATATTGTCTCTTCTTGGTGGTAATATAGTTTCAACATCAAACAAACTAAATATAAAATTATGTATTTTGAGATTTGGACTTTACAAGGAATTCTCAATAGCAAAATGTTGTATTTCTGAAGCATTAATTTTTACAAATCCATGGTTATTCGCACACGTATTAATTTCAATCACTCATAATCCTTTTCTAATCCAATTTCTCTTTTTTGGATAGTAGCTTAGATGCATAAGGCAATTACGACCTTCTTCATTTTTGTTCTTGAGGACTGATTCATGAAGTATTGACCCATTCTGATACAAAAATTTTGGATCCACTTTTATTTTATTTTTAAAATTTTAAAAATAATACATTAAAAGAATTATCCAATAAACTAAAATGATTTGACAATCTGACTGTGTAAAATATTCAAAATTCATTCTGAATAGATCCGCTTTCAAATTAAAATCATTGTGAATGTCCTGGTTTTACTATACAATCACCAATGGTATAATTAACAGAACAGGAGATTATTTAATTGACATTGGTTCATATGGTCAAGATATTACTTTTTCATTTGCAGATAACAAATCATTTAGTTATTATTTTATTCTACAAGATACAATATGATGCGATTACTTGCGTATTAACTATGAATCATGCACACAAAATATGAAAAAATCACAGAGCAACTTTTAATTTTAAATCAACAAACACGTATTATAATATAATTATAATTAAGATTAAGATTTTGTGTAGTTTCTTTTCCAAATTACTGCGATTCCATAGAATTTCTATCCGAATCGAACGATCTAGCTTTCAATTATTCAAATAAAAAATATGAAATCAATAAGAATTACTGCTCAGTTTACTTAGATCCAACAGATGTTAGATTGAACATAAGCACATCTTCGGATGATTACGATTTTAATTATTCTTATTATCAACCAACATTTCAATACAAAGTTATAAATTACACAACAGACCATCTTTATTTCTCACCGACATTATACATTTTGTTCAGAAGTAAATCTCCGAATACAGTTGCAACAATCAAAATTTCACAAAGTTTTTCTTATGATACATACAGTGCTTATGATAAGGACAAGCTCGAATATCTTTGCAACCAATCAATTTCTTTTGGATCCCAGCCAAAATACAAAATATTCGGAATTCAAAAGTTATTAATTGGCAGAAATCAAACAAAACTTAATTTTTATAAGGAACAATACGTAGTATTTACTGATTATCGCAACATTTCCGGAGAAGCAAGAACTTCAGAAGTATCTTTAGAAATTCTTGGAAATACACAATATTCAGCAATTTATTTCGCTCACACAGGTACAATTACATTAGAATCCTCCAGTGACGAACCTATTCCATGTAATTTTGTTGTTTTTAATTTGAATTATTATGATTGCACTTCGATTATCACAAATGTAAGGTCTAATTACAAATTCACTTCTCAGGACACAGCTCATACATGTGTTGTTACTGCTTTCACAAATGGAACAGTTCATTTCGAAGATGGTGATATTTATGATGTCTATGGAAAAATAAATAGAGCTAATATTATTGTTGAAAAACCTTTTCTAACAATAACTAATTCTAAACACGATTACTTATTTTTTTATCATGCTGGCGACAAATATAATACATCATATTTAATCAAAGGAAATAATTCAACTCATAGATCTCTTATCATTTTTGATAATTCGTATCATGAAATAAATTCATCAGAACCAGTTGAACAAAAATCAGATGATCATAATTATTCTGATGATGATAGTGATGAAGGACTAAGTGAAGGTGCTGTTTTGGAAATTATTATTGGAGCAGCAGTTGGAGCAGGTCTCATTGCTGTCGCTGCTTACTTATGTTATAGACACAGAAAATTCAGAGCTGAAAATCCAATTAATCAAAGCCTTGTTGATAAAACCGAAAAAGATTTACCTTTAGAAGAAACGAACAGCAATCCATATCCTAATGAATATAAAGCACCAGCATATAATCCAAAGCAAGAACAATCAAATACTTATTTCGAGAATCCTTATGAATAACTATTTTTTTATATATTGTTTATGAACGAATCTTTAAAGATTTATAATGTTTTTTTTATTACAATTCTTATTACTCCCATAAGATTGAGCGTGTGAAAATAAGTTTATAACAACATTATCAACATTTTAGGCATCTCAATTATTAAGAAACATAAAGTATTTAGTAATATTGAATCAAATTTTATTATATAGGATGGGAGATAATTTTAATTGATAACAATAAGACTATCATTACCATCAAGCATTGCAATTCCTCTTTTATGTCTTAAAAAAAAAGAAAAAAGAGAGGAAACACAATCAATAATTCATGAACATTTCATTGATAATAGAAGTTGTCTATTAGAAGAAGTATCTAATAAATCCGAACCATTACCTTTAGAAGAGGTTCAAATAAATCCATATTTAATCGAAACAAAAGAAATACCAAATTATTCACAAAAATCGAAATCATTATTCGATAATCCTTATGAATAATTCGTGTCAGCTTTCATATGCTTTTATTGACTTTTCTTTTTATTCTGTAATTAAAATTTAATTGACAAAATTTATGCTTTAAACTGCGAATCAAAAGGCGGACCTATCAATTTTTGAATAGTTTACATTTCTAATGCTAACGGTGCCTTCACTGAGAGCGAGAGAAAATTATTAAATATTAGAGCTCAAATAAGCTTCACGTGCAATAGGTAGCAAATCAGCTTCTATTTATGCTTAAATTTCTGGTTTGAAGCTTGTATTAAATTTCGAAATCTTAAATTTTGAAGTTAGACCCGAAAAAATCGTATCAGTTCATCCTATATTTATATCTGTTTTATGATCCTTTGTTGTTATATCGAATTAGAGCAAATAGCTTGTGCGGTCCAAAAGGTGTACCTGGCAGAAATCGACTTTTTGAGAGAAACTCATATAATTAATTGTATGACTTCTCTCAAAAAGTTGAAGGTAGGTACGCCTTTTGACTCGCAGTTTATATCCAAGAACATCAAATTAATTGAAACATGTTTACTAAGATAATATTGTCTCTTCTTGGTGGTAATATAGTTTCAACATCAAACAAACTAAATATAAAATTATGTATTTTGAGATTTGGACTTTACAAGGAATTCTCAATAGCAAAATGTTGTATTTCTGAAGCATTAATTTTTACAAATCCATGGTTATTCGCACACGTATTAATTTCAATCACTCATAATCCTTTTCTAATCCAATTTCTCTTTTTTGGATAGTAGCTTAGATGCATAAGGCAATTACGACCTTCTTCATTTTTGTTCTTGAGGACTGATTCATGAAATATTGACCCATTCTGATACAAAAATTTTGGATCCACTTTTATTTTATTTTTAAAATTTTAAAAATAATACATTAAAAGAATTATCCAATAAACTAAAATGATTTGACAATCTGACTGTGTAAAATATTCAAAATTCATTCTGAATAGATCCGCTTTCAAATTAAAATCATTGTGAATGTCCTGGTTTTACTATACAATCACCAATGGTATAATTAACAGAACAGGAGATTATTTAATTGACATTGGTTCATATGGTCAAGATATTACTTTTTCATTTGCAGATAACAAATCATTTAGTTATTATTTTATTCTACAAGATACATATATGAGCGATTACTTGCGTATTAACTATGAATCATGCACAAGCAAAATATGGAAAATCACAGAGCCAACTTTTAATTTTAAATCAACAAACACGTATTATAATTATAAAGTAAGATTTTGTGTAGTTTCTTTTCCAAATTACTGCGATTCCATAGAATTTCTATCCGAATCGAACGATCTAGCTTTCAATTATTCAAATAAAAAATATGAAATCAATAAGAATTACTGCTCAGTTTACTTAGATCCAACAGATGTTAGATTGAACATAAGCACATCTTCGGATGATTACGATTTTAATTATTCTTATTATCAACCAACATTTCAATACAAAGTTATAAATTACACAACAGACCATCTTTATTTCTCACCGACATTATACATTTTGTTCAGAAGTAAATCTCCGAATACAGTTGCAACAATCAAAATTTCACAAAGTTTTTCTTATGATACATACAGTGCTTATGATAAGGACAAGCTCGAATATCTTTGCAACCAATCAATTTCTTTTGGATCCCAGCCAAAATACAAAATATTCGGAATTCAAAAGTTATTAATTGGCAGAAATCAAACAAAACTTAATTTTTATAAGGAACAATACGTAGTATTTACTGATTATCGCAACATTTCCGGAGAAGCAAGAACTTCAGAAGTATCTTTAGAAATTCTTGGAAATACACAATATTCAGCAATTTATTTCGCTCACACAGGTACAATTACATTAGAATCCTCCAGTGACGAACCTATTCCATGTAATTTTGTTGTTTTTAATTTGAATTATTATGATTGCACTTCGATTATCACAAATGTAAGGTCTAATTACAAATTCACTTCTCAGGACACAGCTCATACATGTGTTGTTACTGCTTTCACAAATGGAACAGTTCATTTCGAAGATGGTGATATTTATGATGTCTATGGAAAAATAAATAGAGCTAATATTATTGTTGAAAAACCTTTTCTAACAATAACTAATTCTAAACACGATTACTTATTTTTTTATCATGCTGGCGACAAATATAATACATCATATTTAATCAAAGGAAATAATTCAACTCATAGATCTCTTATCATTTTTGATAATTCGTATCATGAAATAAATTCATCAGAACCAGTTGAACAAAAATCAGATGATCATAATTATTCTGATGATGATAGTGATGAAGGACTAAGTGAAGGTGCTGTTTTGGAAATTATTATTGGAGCAGCAGTTGGAGCAGGTCTCATTGCTGTCGCTGCTTACTTATGTTATAGACACAGAAAATTCAGAGCTGAAAATCCAATTAATCAAAGCCTTGTTGATAAAACCGAAAAAGATTTACCTTTAGAAGAAACGAACAGCAATCCATATCCTAATGAATATAAAGCACCAGCATATAATCCAAAGCAAGAACAATCAAATACTTATTTCGAGAATCCTTATGAATAACTATTTTTTTATATATTGTTTATGAACGAATCTTTAAAGATTTATAATGTTTTTTTTATTACAATTCTTATTACTCCCATAAGATTGAGCGTGTGAAAATAAGTTTATAACAACATTATCAACATTTTAGGCATCTCAATTATTAAGAAACATAAAGTATTTAGTAATATTGAATCAAATTTTATTATATAGGATGGGAGATAATTTTAATTGATAACAATAAGACTATCATTACCATCAAGCATTGCAATTCCTCTTTTATGTCTTAAAAAAAAAGAAAAAAGAGAGGAAACACAATCAATAATTCATGAACATTTCATTGATAATAGAAGTTGTCTATTAGAAGAAGTATCTAATAAATCCGAACCATTACCTTTAGAAGAGGTTCAAATAAATCCATATTTAATCGAAACAAAAGAAATACCAAATTATTCACAAAAATCGAAATCATTATTCGATAATCCTTATGAATAATTCGTGTCAGCTTTCATATGCTTTTATTGACTTTTCTTTTTATTCTGTAATTAAAATTTAATTGACAAAATTTATGCTTTAAACTGCGAATCAAAAGGCGGACCTATCAATTTTTGAATAGTTTACATTTCTAATGCTAACGGTGCCTTCACTGAGAGCGAGAGAAAATTATTAAATATTAGAGCTCAAATAAGCTTCACGTGCAATAGGTAGCAAATCAGCTTCTATTTATGCTTAAATTTCTGGTTTGAAGCTTGTATTAAATTTCGAAATCTTAAATTTTGAAGTTAGACCCGAAAAAATCGTATCAGTTCATCCTATATTTATATCTGTTTTATGATCCTTTGTTGTTATATCGAATTAGAGCAAATAGCTTGTGCGGTCCAAAAGGTGTACCTGGCAGAAATCGACTTTTTGAGAGAAACTCATATAATTAATTGTATGACTTCTCTCAAAAAGTTGAAGGTAGGTACGCCTTTTGACTCGCAGTTTATATCCAAGAACATCAAATTAATTGAAACATGTTTACTAAGATAATATTGTCTCTTCTTGGTGGTAATATAGTTTCAACATCAAACAAACTAAATATAAAATTATGTATTTTGAGATTTGGACTTTACAAGGAATTCTCAATAGCAAAATGTTGTATTTCTGAAGCATTAATTTTTACAAATCCATGGTTATTCGCACACGTATTAATTTCAATCACTCATAATCCTTTTCTAATCCAATTTCTCTTTTTTGGATAGTAGCTTAGATGCATAAGGCAATTACGACCTTCTTCATTTTTGTTCTTGAGGACTGATTCATGAAATATTGACCCATTCTGATACAAAAATTTTGGATCCACTTTTATTTTATTTTTAAAATTTTAAAAATAATACATTAAAAGGATTATCCAATAAACTAAAATGATTTGACAATCTGACTGTGTAAAATATTCAAAATTCATTCTGAATAGATCCGCTTTCAAATTAAAATCATTGTGAATGTCCTGGTTTTACTATACAATCACCAATGGTATAATTAACAGAACAGGAGATTATTTAATTGACATTGGTTCATATGGTCAAGATATTACTTTTTCATTTGCAGATAACAAATCATTTAGTTATTATTTTATTCTACAAGATACATATATGAGCGATTACTTGCGTATTAACTATGAATCATGCACAAGCAAAATATGGAAAATCACAGAGCCAACTTTTAATTTTAAATCAACAAACACGTATTATAATTATAAAGTAAGATTTTGTGTAGTTTCTTTTCCAAATTACTGCGATTCCATAGAATTTCTATCCGAATCGAACGATCTAGCTTTCAATTATTCAAATAAAAAATATGAAATCAATAAGAATTACTGCTCAGTTTACTTAGATCCAACAGATGTTAGATTGAACATAAGCACATCTTCGGATGATTACGATTTTAATTATTCTTATTATCAACCAACATTTCAATACAAAGTTATAAATTACACAACAGACCATCTTTATTTCTCACCGACATTATACATTTTGTTCAGAAGTAAATCTCCGAATACAGTTGCAACAATCAAAATTTCACAAAGTTTTTCTTAGAGTATATAAGAATTTCCGAAAAAGTGACACCCAAAAAGTGACACTTTCAATAGGGAGTAACAGTTAAAAAGTGACAATTTAAAATTCACAATAAATAAAAATAATAAATTTTTTAGTCTATTAAATTATTCTTTTCTTTGAAATCCTCCAAAAATTCTTCGAAATGTTCTAAAATATAATCTGGAGAATTATAACAAAATTCATTAATTTCTAACATATACGTATCTAACAATTCATTTGGAATTTCAAACGATCTTAAATATGTAATTGAATTTTGTATCTTCTCATTTATTTGAGAAAGTTTTTCTTCAGCATTTTCCAATAAAAATCTTAATGGATTCAAATTGGCTTCTTGATTCTGAACAAAATTTAATACTTGGTATAAACGTGATTGAACTTCTCTTTTCAATTTTGTTTTATAATCTGTCAATCGAGGCTCGCGAATTCTAATTGAAGGAATAAAACCTGTTTGAAGTAAATCGTTTTTAATACGATAAAAGTAATTGGGTGCAACTTCTTCTAAAAGATTTTTGACAAAAACATCAATTCTTTGATTTTTAACGCAGCCAAAATCGTGATATTTTATCTTTTTAAATAAAGATTCAGAAACGTTATTCACAACGGTTAATTCATTTGGTCTGGCAGCGGCTATCCACATCATAGCCAACAATTCCTTATACAAAATTCAAAAACTTTGGTGCAATCAGTTCTGATTGCACCCAAGTTTTTGAACTTTCTTGAGGGAATTAAAGGGTGAGAGATTTATAGTCTATCTATATATCTCCCACCCTCTAATTCCCTCCCTGACAGCGGGAAACTTTGTCTGAATGTTAAACTATTCAGACAAAGTTTCCCACTGTTTGCGAAGGAATTGTTGGCTATGATGTACTGATTCATGATCAGTACAACATAGCCAACAATTCCCTATATAAAGTTCAAAAACTTGGGTGCAATCAGAACTGATTGCACCCAAGTTTTTGAACTTTCTTGAGGGAATGGAAGAGTAAGAGGTATACATTATGAATATATACCTCTTACCCTTCCATTCCCTCTCTGACAGCGGGAAACTTTGTCTGAATGTTAAACTATTCAGACAAAGTTTCCCGCTGTCAGCGAAAGAATTGTTCCATCTGGTGCATAGAGTGTGAATCTATGCACCAAATGGAGCAAGTCCCTCGCGAAATTGCCCAAACTTGCGTCGCATTTCAAAGATTGCGACCCAAATTTTGGCGATTTCTAGTAGAGATGGAGTATTTTGAGTCACTGACCTATATGCAGTGGCTCAAAGGGCTCCATCTCTACTTTGAAGCAAGGAAACTTTCCTCGAAATTTTGATAATTTGAAGAAAGTTTTCAAGCAATTAACAAAGGATTACTCGCTATGAGGTAAAAATTCTAGATTTTCACCTCATAGCGAGAGCTTCCCTTTCATTGCTTGAAAACTTTCCCCAGCTTCAAAATTGGGGAAAGGGCTGTAAAGTCGACTCCGATACCAGCAGGTACCAGAGTATTTAAAAGAGAAGCCCTCGTACGAGTTTCTATGAAGACCTTCTCATTCAAGAAGATCTTAATAGAAAATCGTACGAGGGCATTGGAAACTCGCGTCTGGTACATGTTGGTACCAGAGTGTTTGAGATTTGAAGACTCTGGTACTAACATGTACCAGAATTTATGATGAATTTAAGATGGACCATTATAAAATGGTAGCGGTTTGCTTCAAAAAATTTTAGATGAGATTTGCATAGATATAGATTATATGATTTATACATATGAAAAATAATATATAAAAATATAATTTTGAGATAATTATGTAAATAATATTATAAATATTTGAATTTGAGGTATAATTTTATAGTAAAATATATTATAAAGAGTATTTATATAAATATTGTAAAATAATATAAGTAATAAAAATTGAGACCCCTCCCTGTTTTTGATGTTTTGTCACTTTTTCGGTAATTCTTATTGTTTCCTTTATTTCTCACCGACATTATACATTTTGTTCAGAAGTAAATCTCCGAATACAGTTGCAACAATCAAAATTTCACAAAGTTTTTCTTATGATACATACAGTGCTTATGATAAGGACAAGCTCGAATATCTTTGCAACCAATCAATTTCTTTTGGATCCCAGCCAAAATACAAAATATTCGGAATTCAAAAGTTATTAATTGGCAGAAATCAAACAAAACTTAATTTTTATAAGGAACAATACGTAGTATTTACTGATTATCGCAACATTTCCGGAGAAGCAAGAACTTCAGAAGTATCTTTAGAAATTCTTGGAAATACACAATATTCAGCAATTTATTTCGCTCACACAGGTACAATTACATTAGAATCCTCCAGTGACGAACCTATTCCATGTAATTTTGTTGTTTTTAATTTGAATTATTATGATTGCACTTCGATTATCACAAATGTAAGGTCTAATTACAAATTCACTTCTCAGGACACAGCTCATACATGTGTTGTTACTGCTTTCACAAATGGAACAGTTCATTTCGAAGATGGTGATATTTATGATGTCTATGGAAAAATAAATAGAGCTAATATTATTGTTGAAAAACCTTTTCTAACAATAACTAATTCTAAACACGATTACTTATTTTTTTATCATGCTGGCGACAAATATAATACATCATATTTAATCAAAGGAAATAATTCAACTCATAGATCTCTTATCATTTTTGATAATTCGTATCATGAAATAAATTCATCAGAACCAGTTGAACAAAAATCAGATGATCATAATTATTCTGATGATGATAGTGATGAAGGACTAAGTGAAGGTGCTGTTTTGGAAATTATTATTGGAGCAGCAGTTGGAGCAGGTCTCATTGCTGTCGCTGCTTACTTATGTTATAGACACAGAAAATTCAGAGCTGAAAATCCAATTAATCAAAGCCTTGTTGATAAAACCGAAAAAGATTTACCTTTAGAAGAAACGAACAGCAATCCATATCCTAATGAATATAAAGCACCAGCATATAATCCAAAGCAAGAACAATCAAATACTTATTTCGAGAATCCTTATGAATAACTATTTTTTTATATATTGTTTATGAACGAATCTTTAAAGATTTATAATGTTTTTTTTATTACAATTCTTATTACTCCCATAAGATTGAGCGTGTGAAAATAAGTTTATAACAACATTATCAACATTTTAGGCATCTCAATTATTAAGAAACATAAAGTATTTAGTAATATTGAATCAAATTTTATTATATAGGATGGGAGATAATTTTAATTGATAACAATAAGACTATCATTACCATCAAGCATTGCAATTCCTCTTTTATGTCTTAAAAAAAAAGAAAAAAGAGAGGAAACACAATCAATAATTCATGAACATTTCATTGATAATAGAAGTTGTCTATTAGAAGAAGTATCTAATAAATCCGAACCATTACCTTTAGAAGAGGTTCAAATAAATCCATATTTAATCGAAACAAAAGAAATACCAAATTATTCACAAAAATCGAAATCATTATTCGATAATCCTTATGAATAATTCGTGTCAGCTTTCATATGCTTTTATTGACTTTTCTTTTTATTCTGTAATTAAAATTTAATTGACAAAATTTATGCTTTAAACTGCGAATCAAAAGGCGGACCTATCAATTTTTGAATAGTTTACATTTCTAATGCTAACGGTGCCTTCACTGAGAGCGAGAGAGAAAATTATTAAATATTAGAGCTCAAATAAGCTTCACGTGCAATAGGTAGCAAATCAACTTCTATTTATGCTTAAATTTCTGGTTTGAAGCTTGTATTAAATTTCGAAATCTTAAATTTTGAAGTTAGACCCGAAAAAATCGTATCAGTTCATCCTATATTTATATCTGTTTTATGATCCTTTGTTGTTATATCGAATTAGAGCAAATAGCTTGTGCGGTCCAAAAGGTGTACCTGGCAGAAATCGACTTTTTGAGAGAAACTCATATAATTAATTGTATGACTATCTCTCAAAAAGTTGAAGGTAGGTACGCCTTTTGACTCGCAGTTTATATCCAAGAACATCAAATTAATTGAAACATGTTTACTAAGATAATATTGTCTCTTCTTGGTGGTAATATAGTTTCAACATCAAACAAACTAAATATAAAATTATGTATTTTGAGATTTGGACTTTACAAGGAATTCTCAATAGCAAAATGTTGTATTTCTGAAGCATTAATTTTTACAAATCCATGGTTATTCGCACACGTATTAATTTCAATCACTCATAATCCTTTTCTAATCCAATTTCTCTTTTTTGGATAGTAGCTTAGATGCATAAGGCAATTACGACCTTCTTCATTTTTGTTCTTGAGGACTGATTCATGAAATATTGACCCATTCTGATACAAAAATTTTGGATCCACTTTTATTTTATTTTTAAAATTTTAAAAATAATACATTAAAAGGATTATCCAATAAACTAAAATGATTTGACAATCTGACTGTGTAAAATATTCAAAATTCATTCTGAATAGATCCGCTTTCAAATTAAAATCATTGTGAATGTCCTGGTTTTACTATACAATCACCAATGGTATAATTAACAGAACAGGAGATTATTTAATTGACATTGGTTCATATGGTCAAGATATTACTTTTTCATTTGCAGATAACAAATCATTTAGTTATTATTTTATTCTACAAGATACATATATGAGCGATTACTTGCGTATTAACTATGAATCATGCACAAGCAAAATATGGAAAATCACAGAGCCAACTTTTAATTTTAAATCAACAAACACGTATTATAATTATAAAGTAAGATTTTGTGTAGTTTCTTTTCCAAATTACTGCGATTCCATAGAATTTCTATCCGAATCGAACGATCTAGCTTTCAATTATTCAAATAAAAAATATGAAATCAATAAGAATTACTGCTCAGTTTACTTAGATCCAACAGATGTTAGATTGAACATAAGCACATCTTCGGATGATTACGATTTTAATTATTCTTATTATCAACCAACATTTCAATACAAAGTTATAAATTACACAACAGACCATCTTTATTTCTCACCGACATTATACATTTTGTTCAGAAGTAAATCTCCGAATACAGTTGCAACAATCAAAATTTCACAAAGTTTTTCTTAGAGTATATAAGAATTTCCGAAAAAGTGACACCCAAAAAGTGACACTTTCAATAGGGAGTAACAGTTAAAAAGTGACAATTTAAAATTCACAATAAATAAAAATAATAAATTTTTTAGTCTATTAAATTATTCTTTTCTTTGAAATCCTCCAAAAATTCTTCGAAATGTTCTAAAATATAATCTGGAGAATTATAACAAAATTCATTAATTTCTAACATATACGTATCTAACAATTCATTTGGAATTTCAAACGATCTTAAATATGTAATTGAATTTTGTATCTTCTCATTTATTTGAGAAAGTTTTTCTTCAGCATTTTCCAATAAAAATCTTAATGGATTCAAATTGGCTTCTTGATTCTGAACAAAATTTAATACTTGGTATAAACGTGATTGAACTTCTCTTTTCAATTTTGTTTTATAATCTGTCAATCGAGGCTCGCGAATTCTAATTGAAGGAATAAAACCTGTTTGAAGTAAATCGTTTTTAATACGATAAAAGTAATTGGGTGCAACTTCTTCTAAAAGATTTTTGACAAAAACATCAATTCTTTGATTTTTAACGCAGCCAAAATCGTGATATTTTATCTTTTTAAATAAAGATTCAGAAACGTTATTCACAACGGTTAATTCATTTGGTCTGGCAGCGGCTATCCACATCATAGCCAACAATTCCTTATACAAAATTCAAAAACTTTGGTGCAATCAGTTCTGATTGCACCCAAGTTTTTGAACTTTCTTGAGGGAATTAAAGGGTGAGAGATTTATAGTCTATCTATATATCTCCCACCCTCTAATTCCCTCCCTGACAGCGGGAAACTTTGTCTGAATGTTAAACTATTCAGACAAAGTTTCCCACTGTTTGCGAAGGAATTGTTGGCTATGATGTACTGATTCATGATCAGTACAACATAGCCAACAATTCCCTATATAAAGTTCAAAAACTTGGGTGCAATCAGAACTGATTGCACCCAAGTTTTTGAACTTTCTTGAGGGAATGGAAGAGTAAGAGGTATACATTATGAATATATACCTCTTACCCTTCCATTCCCTCTCTGACAGCGGGAAACTTTGTCTGAATGTTAAACTATTCAGACAAAGTTTCCCGCTGTCAGCGAAAGAATTGTTCCATCTGGTGCATAGAGTGTGAATCTATGCACCAAATGGAGCAAGTCCCTCGCGAAATTGCCCAAACTTGCGTCGCATTTCAAAGATTGCGACCCAAATTTTGGCGATTTCTAGTAGAGATGGAGTATTTTGAGTCACTGACCTATATGCAGTGGCTCAAAGGGCTCCATCTCTACTTTGAAGCAAGGAAACTTTCCTCGAAATTTTGATAATTTGAAGAAAGTTTTCAAGCAATTAACAAAGGATTACTCGCTATGAGGTAAAAATTCTAGATTTTCACCTCATAGCGAGAGCTTCCCTTTCATTGCTTGAAAACTTTCCCCAGCTTCAAAATTGGGGAAAGGGCTGTAAAGTCGACTCCGATACCAGCAGGTACCAGAGTATTTAAAAGAGAAGCCCTCGTACGAGTTTCTATGAAGACCTTCTCATTCAAGAAGATCTTAATAGAAAATCGTACGAGGGCATTGGAAACTCGCGTCTGGTACATGTTGGTACCAGAGTGTTTGAGATTTGAAGACTCTGGTACTAACATGTACCAGAATTTATGATGAATTTAAGATGGACCATTATAAAATGGTAGCGGTTTGCTTCAAAAAATTTTAGATGAGATTTGCATAGATATAGATTATATGATTTATACATATGAAAAATAATATATAAAAATATAATTTTGAGATAATTATGTAAATAATATTATAAATATTTGAATTTGAGGTATAATTTTATAGTAAAATATATTATAAAGAGTATTTATATAAATATTGTAAAATAATATAAGTAATAAAAATTGAGACCCCCTCCCTGTTTTTGATGTTTTGTCACTTTTTCGGTAATTCTTATTGTTTCCTTTATTTCTCACCGACATTATACATTTTGTTCAGAAGTAAATCTCCGAATACAGTTGCAACAATCAAAATTTCACAAAGTTTTTCTTATGATACATACAGTGCTTATGATAAGGACAAGCTCGAATATCTTTGCAACCAATCAATTTCTTTTGGATCCCAGCCAAAATACAAAATATTCGGAATTCAAAAGTTATTAATTGGCAGAAATCAAACAAAACTTAATTTTTATAAGGAACAATACGTAGTATTTACTGATTATCGCAACATTTCCGGAGAAGCAAGAACTTCAGAAGTATCTTTAGAAATTCTTGGAAATACACAATATTCAGCAATTTATTTCGCTCACACAGGTACAATTACATTAGAATCCTCCAGTGACGAACCTATTCCATGTAATTTTGTTGTTTTTAATTTGAATTATTATGATTGCACTTCGATTATCACAAATGTAAGGTCTAATTACAAATTCACTTCTCAGGACACAGCTCATACATGTGTTGTTACTGCTTTCACAAATGGAACAGTTCATTTCGAAGATGGTGATATTTATGATGTCTATGGAAAAATAAATAGAGCTAATATTATTGTTGAAAAACCTTTTCTAACAATAACTAATTCTAAACACGATTACTTATTTTTTTATCATGCTGGCGACAAATATAATACATCATATTTAATCAAAGGAAATAATTCAACTCATAGATCTCTTATCATTTTTGATAATTCGTATCATGAAATAAATTCATCAGAACCAGTTGAACAAAAATCAGATGATCATAATTATTCTGATGATGATAGTGATGAAGGACTAAGTGAAGGTGCTGTTTTGGAAATTATTATTGGAGCAGCAGTTGGAGCAGGTCTCATTGCTGTCGCTGCTTACTTATGTTATAGACACAGAAAATTCAGAGCTGAAAATCCAATTAATCAAAGCCTTGTTGATAAAACCGAAAAAGATTTACCTTTAGAAGAAACGAACAGCAATCCATATCCTAATGAATATAAAGCACCAGCATATAATCCAAAGCAAGAACAATCAAATACTTATTTCGAGAATCCTTATGAATAACTATTTTTTTATATATTGTTTATGAACGAATCTTTAAAGATTTATAATGTTTTTTTTATTACAATTCTTATTACTCCCATAAGATTGAGCGTGTGAAAATAAGTTTATAACAACATTATCAACATTTTAGGCATCTCAATTATTAAGAAACATAAAGTATTTAGTAATATTGAATCAAATTTTATTATATAGGATGGGAGATAATTTTAATTGATAACAATAAGACTATCATTACCATCAAGCATTGCAATTCCTCTTTTATGTCTTAAAAAAAAAGAAAAAAGAGAGGAAACACAATCAATAATTCATGAACATTTCATTGATAATAGAAGTTGTCTATTAGAAGAAGTATCTAATAAATCCGAACCATTACCTTTAGAAGAGGTTCAAATAAATCCATATTTAATCGAAACAAAAGAAATACCAAATTATTCACAAAAATCGAAATCATTATTCGATAATCCTTATGAATAATTCGTGTCAGCTTTCATATGCTTTTATTGACTTTTCTTTTTATTCTGTAATTAAAATTTAATTGACAAAATTTATGCTTTAAACTGCGAATCAAAAGGCGGACCTATCAATTTTTGAATAGTTTACATTTCTAATGCTAACGGTGCCTTCACTGAGAGCGAGAGAAAATTATTAAATATTAGAGCTCAAATAAGCTTCACGTGCAATAGGTAGCAAATCAACTTCTATTTATGCTTAAATTTCTGGTTTGAAGCTTGTATTAAATTTCGAAATCTTAAATTTTGAAGTTAGACCCGAAAAAATCGTATCAGTTCATCCTATATTTATATCTGTTTTATGATCCTTTGTTGTTATATCGAATTAGAGCAAATAGCTTGTGCGGTCCAAAAGGTGTACCTGGCAGAAATCGACTTTTTGAGAGAAACTCATATAATTAATTGTATGACTTCTCTCAAAAAGTTGAAGGTAGGTACGCCTTTTGACTCGCAGTTTATATCCAAGAACATCAAATTAATTGAAACATGTTTACTAAGATAATATTGTCTCTTCTTGGTGGTAATATAGTTTCAACATCAAACAAACTAAATATAAAATTATGTATTTTGAGATTTGGACTTTACAAGGAATTCTCAATAGCAAAATGTTGTATTTCTGAAGCATTAATTTTTACAAATCCATGGTTATTCGCACACGTATTAATTTCAATCACTCATAATCCTTTTCTAATCCAATTTCTCTTTTTTGGATAGTAGCTTAGATGCATAAGGCAATTACGACCTTCTTCATTTTTGTTCTTGAGGACTGATTCATGAAATATTGACCCATTCTGATACAAAAATTTTGGATCCACTTTTATTTTATTTTTAAAATTTTAAAAATAATACATTAAAAGGATTATCCAATAAACTAAAATGATTTGACAATCTGACTGTGTAAAATATTCAAAATTCATTCTGAATAGATCCGCTTTCAAATTAAAATCATTGTGAATGTCCTGGTTTTACTATACAATCACCAATGGTATAATTAACAGAACAGGAGATTATTTAATTGACATTGGTTCATATGGTCAAGATATTACTTTTTCATTTGCAGATAACAAATCATTTAGTTATTATTTTATTCTACAAGATACATATATGAGCGATTACTTGCGTATTAACTATGAATCATGCACAAGCAAAATATGGAAAATCACAGAGCCAACTTTTAATTTTAAATCAACAAACACGTATTATAATTATAAAGTAAGATTTTGTGTAGTTTCTTTTCCAAATTACTGCGATTCCATAGAATTTCTATCCGAATCGAACGATCTAGCTTTCAATTATTCAAATAAAAAATATGAAATCAATAAGAATTACTGCTCAGTTTACTTAGATCCAACAGATGTTAGATTGAACATAAGCACATCTTCGGATGATTACGATTTTAATTATTCTTATTATCAACCAACATTTCAATACAAAGTTATAAATTACACAACAGACCATCTTTATTTCTCACCGACATTATACATTTTGTTCAGAAGTAAATCTCCGAATACAGTTGCAACAATCAAAATTTCACAAAGTTTTTCTTAGAGTATATAAGAATTTCCGAAAAGTGACACCCAAAAAGTGACACTTTCAATAGGGAGTAACAGTTAAAAAGTGACAATTTAAAATTCACAATAAATAAAATAATAAATTTTTTAGTCTATTAAATTATTCTTTTCTTTGAAATCCTCCAAAAATTCTTCGAAATGTTCTAAAATATAATCTGGAGAATTATAACAAAATTCATTAATTTCTAACATATACGTATCTAACAATTCATTTGGAATTTCAAACGATCTTAAATATGTAATTGAATTTTGTATCTTCTCATTTATTTGAGAAAGTTTTTCTTCAGCATTTTCCAATAAAAATCTTAATGGATTCAAATTGGCTTCTTGATTCTGAACAAAATTTAATACTTGGTATAAACGTGATTGAACTTCTCTTTTCAATTTTGTTTTATAATCTGTCAATCGAGGCTCGCGAATTCTAATTGAAGGAATAAAACCTGTTTGAAGTAAATCGTTTTTAATACGATAAAAGTAATTGGGTGCAACTTCTTCTAAAAGATTTTTGACAAAAACATCAATTCTTTGATTTTTAACGCAGCCAAAATCGTGATATTTTATCTTTTTAAATAAAGATTCAGAAACGTTATTCACAACGGTTAATTCATTTGGTCTGGCAGCGGCTATCCACATCATAGCCAACAATTCCTTATACAAAATTCAAAAACTTTGGTGCAATCAGTTCTGATTGCACCCAAGTTTTTGAACTTTCTTGAGGGAATTAAAGGGTGAGAGATTTATAGTCTATCTATATATCTCCACCTCTAATTCCCTCCCTGACAGCGGGAAACTTTGTCTGAATGTTAAACTATTCAGACAAAGTTTCCCACTGTTTGCGAAGGAATTGTTGGCTATGATGTACTGATTCATGATCAGTACAACATAGCCAACAATTCCCTATATAAAGTTCAAAAACTTGGGTGCAATCAGAACTGATTGCACCCAAGTTTTTGAACTTTCTTGAGGGAATGGAAGAGTAAGAGGTATACATTATGAATATATACCTCTTACCCTTCCATTCCCTCTCTGACAGCGGGAAACTTTGTCTGAATGTTAAACTATTCAGACAAAGTTTCCCGCTGTCAGCGAAAGAATTGTTCCATCTGGTGCATAGAGTGTGAATCTATGCACCAAATGGAGCAAGTCCCTCGCGAAATTGCCCAAACTTGCGTCGCATTTCAAAGATTGCGACCCAAATTTTGGCGATTTCTAGTAGAGATGGAGTATTTTGAGTCACTGACCTATATGCAGTGGCTCAAAGGGCTCCATCTCTACTTTGAAGCAAGGAAACTTTCCTCGAAATTTTGATAATTTGAAGAAAGTTTTCAAGCAATTAACAAAGGATTACTCGCTATGAGGTAAAAATTCTAGATTTTCACCTCATAGCGAGAGCTTCCCTTTCATTGCTTGAAAACTTTCCCCAGCTTCAAAATTGGGGAAAGGGCTGTAAAGTCGACTCCGATACCAGCAGGTACCAGAGTATTTAAAAGAGAAGCCCTCGTACGAGTTTCTATGAAGACCTTCTCATTCAAGAAGATCTTAATAGAAAATCGTACGAGGGCATTGGAAACTCGCGTCTGGTACATGTTGGTACCAGAGTGTTTGAGATTTGAAGACTCTGGTACTAACATGTACCAGAATTTATGATGAATTTAAGATGGACCATTATAAAATGGTAGCGGTTTGCTTCAAAAAATTTTAGATGAGATTTGCATAGATATAGATTATATGATTTATACATATGAAAAATAATATATAAAAATATAATTTTGAGATAATTATGTAAATAATATTATAAATATTTGAATTTGAGGTATAATTTTATAGTAAAATATATTATAAAGAGTATTTATATAAATATTGTAAAATAATATAAGTAATAAAAATTGAGACCCCCTCCCTGTTTTTGATGTTTTGTCACTTTTTCGGTAATTCTTATTGTTTCCTTTATTTCTCACCGACATTATACATTTTGTTCAGAAGTAAATCTCCGAATACAGTTGCAACAATCAAAATTTCACAAAGTTTTTCTTATGATACATACAGTGCTTATGATAAGGACAAGCTCGAATATCTTTGCAACCAATCAATTTCTTTTGGATCCCAGCCAAAATACAAAATATTCGGAATTCAAAAGTTATTAATTGGCAGAAATCAAACAAAACTTAATTTTTATAAGGAACAATACGTAGTATTTACTGATTATCGCAACATTTCCGGAGAAGCAAGAACTTCAGAAGTATCTTTAGAAATTCTTGGAAATACACAATATTCAGCAATTTATTTCGCTCACACAGGTACAATTACATTAGAATCCTCCAGTGACGAACCTATTCCATGTAATTTTGTTGTTTTTAATTTGAATTATTATGATTGCACTTCGATTATCACAAATGTAAGGTCTAATTACAAATTCACTTCTCAGGACACAGCTCATACATGTGTTGTTACTGCTTTCACAAATGGAACAGTTCATTTCGAAGATGGTGATATTTATGATGTCTATGGAAAAATAAATAGAGCTAATATTATTGTTGAAAAACCTTTTCTAACAATAACTAATTCTAAACACGATTACTTATTTTTTTATCATGCTGGCGACAAATATAATACATCATATTTAATCAAAGGAAATAATTCAACTCATAGATCTCTTATCATTTTTGATAATTCGTATCATGAAATAAATTCATCAGAACCAGTTGAACAAAAATCAGATGATCATAATTATTCTGATGATGATAGTGATGAAGGACTAAGTGAAGGTGCTGTTTTGGAAATTATTATTGGAGCAGCAGTTGGAGCAGGTCTCATTGCTGTCGCTGCTTACTTATGTTATAGACACAGAAAATTCAGAGCTGAAAATCCAATTAATCAAAGCCTTGTTGATAAAACCGAAAAAGATTTACCTTTAGAAGAAACGAACAGCAATCCATATCCTAATGAATATAAAGCACCAGCATATAATCCAAAGCAAGAACAATCAAATACTTATTTCGAGAATCCTTATGAATAACTATTTTTTTATATATTGTTTATGAACGAATCTTTAAAGATTTATAATGTTTTTTTTATTACAATTCTTATTACTCCCATAAGATTGAGCGTGTGAAAATAAGTTTATAACAACATTATCAACATTTTAGGCATCTCAATTATTAAGAAACATAAAGTATTTAGTAATATTGAATCAAATTTTATTATATAGGATGGGAGATAATTTTAATTGATAACAATAAGACTATCATTACCATCAAGCATTGCAATTCCTCTTTTATGTCTTAAAAAAAAAGAAAAAAGAGAGGAAACACAATCAATAATTCATGAACATTTCATTGATAATAGAAGTTGTCTATTAGAAGAAGTATCTAATAAATCCGAACCATTACCTTTAGAAGAGGTTCAAATAAATCCATATTTAATCGAAACAAAAGAAATACCAAATTATTCACAAAAATCGAAATCATTATTCGATAATCCTTATGAATAATTCGTGTCAGCTTTCATATGCTTTTATTGACTTTTCTTTTTATTCTGTAATTAAAATTTAATTGACAAAATTTATGCTTTAAACTGCGAATCAAAAGGCGGACCTATCAATTTTTGAATAGTTTACATTTCTAATGCTAACGGTGCCTTCACTGAGAGCGAGAGAAAATTATTAAATATTAGAGCTCAAATAAGCTTCACGTGCAATAGGTAGCAAATCAACTTCTATTTATGCTTAAATTTCTGGTTTGAAGCTTGTATTAAATTTCGAAATCTTAAATTTTGAAGTTAGACCCGAAAAAATCGTATCAGTTCATCCTATATTTATATCTGTTTTATGATCCTTTGTTGTTATATCGAATTAGAGCAAATAGCTTGTGCGGTCCAAAAGGTGTACCTGGCAGAAATCGACTTTTTGAGAGAAACTCATATAATTAATTGTATGACTTCTCTCAAAAAGTTGAAGGTAGGTACGCCTTTTGACTCGCAGTTTATATCCAAGAACATCAAATTAATTGAAACATGTTTACTAAGATAATATTGTCTCTTCTTGGTGGTAATATAGTTTCAACATCAAACAAACTAAATATAAAATTATGTATTTTGAGATTTGGACTTTACAAGGAATTCTCAATAGCAAAATGTTGTATTTCTGAAGCATTAATTTTTACAAATCCATGGTTATTCGCACACGTATTAATTTCAATCACTCATAATCCTTTTCTAATCCAATTTCTCTTTTTTGGATAGTAGCTTAGATGCATAAGGCAATTACGATTCATTTTTGTTCTTTGAAGATATTCCACTGATATTTTATTTTTAATTTTTAAAATTATATACATTAAAAGGATTATCCAATAAACTAAAATGATTTGACAATCTGACTGTGTAAAATATTCAAAATTCATTCTGAATAGATCCGCTTTCAAATTAAAATCATTGTGAATGTCCTGGTTTTACTATACAATCACCAATGGTATAATTAACAGAACAGGAGATTATTTAATTGACATTGGTTCATATGGTCAAGATATTACTTTTTCATTTGCAGATAACAAATCATTTAGTTATTATTTTATTCTACAAGATACATATATGAGCGATTACTTGCGTATTAACTATGAATCATGCACAAGCAAAATATGGAAAATCACAGAGCCAACTTTTAATTTTAAATCAACAAACACGTATTATAATTATAAAGTAAGATTTTGTGTAGTTTCTTTTCCAAATTACTGCGATTCCATAGAATTTCTATCCGAATCGAACGATCTAGCTTTCAATT
>NC_067204.1:1459796-1472180 GCF_026262505.1 Trichomonas vaginalis G3 | reverse complement strand
AAATCTAAGACTTCAGAAGAAAGCTGTCCTATCAATGTATACTTACACTCTCATGGACTACAAGTGTACAATTTTAAGGCAGAGATTATCCGAGGCCTCTCATCAAATGAGGGACCTCGGATAATCTCTACCTTAAGTAGTCAAATAACTTTTCTCACTATTTAGGAACAAAAGAACAAGAGTTGGAGTACTTTAAGGCAAGATTCTTCCGAAATCTCTCATCGAATGAGAGACTTCGGAAGGACCTTGCCAAATCCTTGAACGCCAATATCCTTGGAACTGAGCTAGAACCAGGGAGAAGTAGCATACTATAGAGCACGATGGTAATCTCGGAAATGCTTATATCGCCCCAAGCACAATATTTAAGAAGTCTAACTCATATATACAAGAAGTCAGGCTGAATAGATATTGTGCATATGGTTTGCAGAACTCTCATGATATTTAAAATTCATGTTATCCCAAAAAAGGTGACACTTTGGGTGTATCGTCCATCCCAGGGATGCAAAAATCAGATCACCTTGGATCTATAATTCCTTGTAAAGTCCAAATCTCAAAATACATAATTTTATATTTAGTTTGTTTGATGTTGAAACTATATTACCACCAAGAAGAGACAATATTATCTTAGTAAACATGTTTCAATTAATTTGATGTTCTTGGATATAAACTGCGAGTCAAAAGGCGTACCTACCTTCAACTTTTTGAGAGAAGTCATACAATTAATTATATGAGTTTCTCTCAAAAAGTCGATTTCTGCCAGGTACACCTTTTGGACCGCACAAGCTATTTGCTCTAATTCGATATAACAACAAAGGATCATAAAACAGATATAAATATAGGATGAACTGATACGATTTTTTCGGGTCTAACTTCAAAATTTAAGATTTCGAAATTTAATACAAGCTTCAAACCAGAAATTTAAGCATAAATAGAAGCTGATTTGCTACCTATTGCACGTGAAGCTTATTTGAGCTCTAATATTTAATAATTTTCTCTCGCTCTCAGTGAAGGCACCGTTAGCATTAGAAATGTAAACTATTCAAAAATTGATAGGTCCGCCTTTTGATTCGCAGTTTAAAGCATAAATTTTGTCAATTAAATTTTAATTACAGAATAAAAAGAAAAGTCAATAAAAGCATATGAAAGCTGACACGAATTATTCATAAGGATTATCGAATAATGATTTCGATTTTTGTGAATAATTTGGTATTTCTTTTGTTTCGATTAAATATGGATTTATTTGAACCTCTTCTAAAGGTAATGGTTCGGATTTATTAGATACTTCTTCTAATAGACAACTTCTATTATCAATGAAATGTTCATGAATTATTGATTGTGTTTCCTCTCTTTTTTCTTTTTTTTTAAGACATAAAAGAGGAATTGCAATGCTTGATGGTAATGATAGTCTTATTGTTATCAATTAAAATTATCTCCCATCCTATATAATAAAATTTGATTCAATATTACTAAATACTTTATGTTTCTTAATAATTGAGATGCCTAAAATGTTGATAATGTTGTTATAAACTTATTTTCACACGCTCAATCTTATGGGAGTAATAAGAATTGTAATAAAAAAAACATTATAAATCTTTAAAGATTCGTTCATAAACAATATATAAAAAAAATAGTTATTCATAAGGATTCTCGAAATAAGTATTTGATTGTTCTTGCTTTGGATTATATGCTGGTGCTTTATATTCATTAGGATATGGATTGCTGTTCGTTTCTTCTAAAGGTAAATCTTTTTCGGTTTTATCAACAAGGCTTTGATTAATTGGATTTTCAGCTCTGAATTTTCTGTGTCTATAACATAAGTAAGCAGCGACAGCAATGAGACCTGCTCCAACTGCTGCTCCAATAATAATTTCCAAAACAGCACCTTCACTTAGTCCTTCATCACTATCATCATCAGAATAATTATGATCATCTGATTTTTGTTCAACTGGTTCTGATGAATTTATTTCATGATACGAATTATCAAAAATGATAAGAGATCTATGAGTTGAATTATTTCCTTTGATTAAATATGATGTATTATATTTGTCGCCAGCATGATAAAAAAATAAGTAATCGTGTTTAGAATTAGTTATTGTTAGAAAAGGTTTTTCAACAATAATATTAGCTCTATTTATTTTTCCATAGACATCATAAATATCACCATCTTCGAAATGAACTGTTCCATTTGTGAAAGCAGTAACAACACATGTATGAGCTGTGTCCTGAGAAGTGAATTTGTAATTAGACCTTACATTTGTGATAATCGAAGTGCAATCATAATAATTCAAATTAAAAACAACAAAATTACATGGAATAGGTTCGTCACTGGAGGATTCTAATGTAATTGTACCTGTGTGAGCGAAATAAATTGCTGAATATTGTGTATTTCCAAGAATTTCTAAAGATACTTCTGAAGTTCTTGCTTCTCCGGAAATGTTGCGATAATCAGTAAATACTACGTATTGTTCCTTATAAAAATTAAGTTTTGTTTGATTTCTGCCAATTAATAACTTTTGAATTCCGAATATTTTGTATTTTGGCTGGGATCCAAAAGAAATTGATTGGTTGCAAAGATATTCGAGCTTGTCCTTATCATAAGCACTGTATGTATCATAAGAAAAACTTTGTGAAATTTTGATTGTTGCAACTGTATTCGGAGATTTACTTCTGAACAAAATGTATAATGTCGGTGAGAAATAAAGATGGTCTGTTGTGTAATTTATAACTTTGTATTGAAATGTTGGTTGATAATAAGAATAATTAAAATCGTAATCATCCGAAGATGTGCTTATGTTCAATCTAACATCTGTTGGATCTAAGTAAACTGAGCAGTAATTCTTATTGATTTCATATTTTTTATTTGAATAATTGAAAGCTAGATCGTTCGATTCGGATAGAAATTCTATGGAATCGCAGTAATTTGGAAAAGAAACTACACAAAATCTTACTTTATAATTATAATACGTGTTTGTTGATTTAAAATTAAAAGTTGGCTCTGTGATTTTCCATATTTTGCTTGTGCATGATTCATAGTTAATACGCAAGTAATCGCTCATATATGTATCTTGTAGAATAAAATAATAACTAAATGATTTGTTATCTGCAAATGAAAAAGTAATATCTTGACCATATGAACCAATGTCAATTAAATAATCTCCTGTTCTGTTAATTATACCATTGGTGATTGTATAGTAAAACCAGGACATTCACAATGATTTTAATTTGAAAGCGGATCTATTCAGAATGAATTTTGAATATTTTACACAGTCAGATTGTCAAATCATTTTAGTTTATTGGATAATTCTTTTAATGTATTATTTTTAAAATTTTAAAAATAAAATAAAAGTGGATCCAAAATTTTTGTATCAGAATGGGTCAATATTTCATGAATCAGTCCTCAAGAACAAAAATGAAGAAGGTCGTAATTGCCTTATGCATCTAAGCTACT
The DNA here is from genome assembly GCF_026262505.1 of Trichomonas vaginalis G3. NCBI lineage: Eukaryota > Parabasalia > Trichomonadida > Trichomonadidae > Trichomonas > Trichomonas vaginalis. The sequence continues at coordinate 1,468,732 of NC_067204.1, read as the reverse complement.
ATCCAAAAAAGAGAAATTGGATTAGAAAAGGATTATGAGTGATTGAAATTAATACGTGTGCGAATAACCATGGATTTGTAAAAATTAATGCTTCAGAAATACAACATTTTGCTATTGAGAATTCCTTGTAAAGTCCAAATCTCAAAATACATAATTTTATATTTAGTTTGTTTGATGTTGAAACTATATTACCACCAAGAAGAGACAATATTATCTTAGTAAACATGTTTCAATTAATTTGATGTTCATGGATATAAACTGCGAGTCAAAAGGCGTACCTACCTTCAACTTTTTGAGAGAAGTCATACAATTAATTATATGAGTTTCTCTCAAAAAGTCGATTTCTGCCAGGTACACCTTTTGGACCGCACAAGCTATTTGCTCTAATTCGATATAACAACAAAGGATCATAAAACAGATATAAATATAGGATGAACTGATACGATTTTTTCGGGTCTAACTTCAAAATTTAAGATTTCGAAATTTAATACAAGCTTCAAACCAGAAATTTAAGCATAAATAGAAGCTGATTTGCTACCTATTGCACGTGAAGCTTATTTGAGCTCTAATATTTAATAATTTTCTCTCGCTCTCAGTGAAGGCACCGTTAGCATTAGAAATGTAAACTATTCAAAAATTGATAGGTCCGCCTTTTGATTCGCAGTTTAAAGCATAAATTTTGTCAATTAAATTTTAATTACAGAATAAAAAGAAAAGTCAATAAAAGCATATGAAAGCTGACACGAATTATTCATAAGGATTATCGAATAATGATTTCGATTTTTGTGAATAATTTGGTATTTCTTTTGTTTCGATTAAATATGGATTTATTTGAACCTCTTCTAAAGGTAATGGTTCGGATTTATTAGATACTTCTTCTAATAGACAACTTCTATTATCAATGAAATGTTCATGAATTATTGATTGTGTTTCCTCTCTTTTTTCTTTTTTTTTAAGACATAAAAGAGGAATTGCAATGCTTGATGGTAATGATAGTCTTATTGTTATCAATTAAAATTATCTCCCATCCTATATAATAAAATTTGATTCAATATTACTAAATACTTTATGTTTCTTAATAATTGAGATGCCTAAAATGTTGATAATGTTGTTATAAACTTATTTTCACACGCTCAATCTTATGGGAGTAATAAGAATTGTAATAAAAAAAACATTATAAATCTTTAAAGATTCGTTCATAAACAATATATAAAAAAAATAGTTATTCATAAGGATTCTCGAAATAAGTATTTGATTGTTCTTGCTTTGGATTATATGCTGGTGCTTTATATTCATTAGGATATGGATTGCTGTTCGTTTCTTCTAAAGGTAAATCTTTTTCGGTTTTATCAACAAGGCTTTGATTAATTGGATTTTCAGCTCTGAATTTTCTGTGTCTATAACATAAGTAAGCAGCGACAGCAATGAGACCTGCTCCAACTGCTGCTCCAATAATAATTTCCAAAACAGCACCTTCACTTAGTCCTTCATCACTATCATCATCAGAATAATTATGATCATCTGATTTTTGTTCAACTGGTTCTGATGAATTTATTTCATGATACGAATTATCAAAAATGATAAGAGATCTATGAGTTGAATTATTTCCTTTGATTAAATATGATGTATTATATTTGTCGCCAGCATGATAAAAAAATAAGTAATCGTGTTTAGAATTAGTTATTGTTAGAAAAGGTTTTTCAACAATAATATTAGCTCTATTTATTTTTCCATAGACATCATAAATATCACCATCTTCGAAATGAACTGTTCCATTTGTGAAAGCAGTAACAACACATGTATGAGCTGTGTCCTGAGAAGTGAATTTGTAATTAGACCTTACATTTGTGATAATCGAAGTGCAATCATAATAATTCAAATTAAAAACAACAAAATTACATGGAATAGGTTCGTCACTGGAGGATTCTAATGTAATTGTACCTGTGTGAGCGAAATAAATTGCTGAATATTGTGTATTTCCAAGAATTTCTAAAGATACTTCTGAAGTTCTTGCTTCTCCGGAAATGTTGCGATAATCAGTAAATACTACGTATTGTTCCTTATAAAAATTAAGTTTTGTTTGATTTCTGCCAATTAATAACTTTTGAATTCCGAATATTTTGTATTTTGGCTGGGATCCAAAAGAAATTGATTGGTTGCAAAGATATTCGAGCTTGTCCTTATCATAAGCACTGTATGTATCATAAGAAAAACTTTGTGAAATTTTGATTGTTGCAACTGTATTCGGAGATTTACTTCTGAACAAAATGTATAATGTCGGTGAGAAATAAAGATGGTCTGTTGTGTAATTTATAACTTTGTATTGAAATGTTGGTTGATAATAAGAATAATTAAAATCGTAATCATCCGAAGATGTGCTTATGTTCAATCTAACATCTGTTGGATCTAAGTAAACTGAGCAGTAATTCTTATTGATTTCATATTTTTTATTTGAATAATTGAAAGCTAGATCGTTCGATTCGGATAGAAATTCTATGGAATCGCAGTAATTTGGAAAAGAAACTACACAAAATCTTACTTTATAATTATAATACGTGTTTGTTGATTTAAAATTAAAAGTTGGCTCTGTGATTTTCCATATTTTGCTTGTGCATGATTCATAGTTAATACGCAAGTAATCGCTCATATATGTATCTTGTAGAATAAAATAATAACTAAATGATTTGTTATCTGCAAATGAAAAAGTAATATCTTGACCATATGAACCAATGTCAATTAAATAATCTCCTGTTCTGTTAATTATACCATTGGTGATTGTATAGTAAAACCAGGACATTCACAATGATTTTAATTTGAAAGCGGATCTATTCAGAATGAATTTTGAATATTTTACACAGTCAGATTGTCAAATCATTTTAGTTTATTGGATAATTCTTTTAATGTATTATTTTTAAAATTTTAAAAATAAAATAAAAGTGGATCCAAAATTTTTGTATCAGAATGGGTCAATATTTCATGAATCAGTCCTCAAGAACAAAAATGAAGAAGGTCGTAATTGCCTTATGCATCTAAGCTACTATCCAAAAAAGAGAAATTGGATTAGAAAAGGATTATGAGTGATTGAAATTAATACGTGTGCGAATAACCATGGATTTGTAAAAATTAATGCTTCAGAAATACAACATTTTGCTATTGAGAATTCCTTGTAAAGTCCAAATCTCAAAATACATAATTTTATATTTAGTTTGTTTGATGTTGAAACTATATTACCACCAAGAAGAGACAATATTATCTTAGTAAACATGTTTCAATTAATTTGATGTTCATGGATATAAACTGCGAGTCAAAAGGCGTACCTACCTTCAACTTTTTGAGAGAAGTCATACAATTAATTATATGAGTTTCTCTCAAAAAGTCGATTTCTGCCAGGTACACCTTTTGGACCGCACAAGCTATTTGCTCTAATTCGATATAACAACAAAGGATCATAAAACAGATATAAATATAGGATGAACTGATACGATTTTTTCGGGTCTAACTTCAAAATTTAAGATTTCGAAATTTAATACAAGCTTCAAACCAGAAATTTAAGCATAAATAGAAGCTGATTTGCTACCTATTGCACGTGAAGCTTATTTGAGCTCTAATATTTAATAATTTTCTCTCGCTCTCAGTGAAGGCACCGTTAGCATTAGAAATGTAAACTATTCAAAAATTGATAGGTCCGCCTTTTGATTCGCAGTTTAAAGCATAAATTTTGTCAATTAAATTTTAATTACAGAATAAAAAGAAAAGTCAATAAAAGCATATGAAAGCTGACACGAATTATTCATAAGGATTATCGAATAATGATTTCGATTTTTGTGAATAATTTGGTATTTCTTTTGTTTCGATTAAATATGGATTTATTTGAACCTCTTCTAAAGGTAATGGTTCGGATTTATTAGATACTTCTTCTAATAGACAACTTCTATTATCAATGAAATGTTCATGAATTATTGATTGTGTTTCCTCTCTTTTTTCTTTTTTTTTAAGACATAAAAGAGGAATTGCAATGCTTGATGGTAATGATAGTCTTATTGTTATCAATTAAAATTATCTCCCATCCTATATAATAAAATTTGATTCAATATTACTAAATACTTTATGTTTCTTAATAATTGAGATGCCTAAAATGTTGATAATGTTGTTATAAACTTATTTTCACACGCTCAATCTTATGGGAGTAATAAGAATTGTAATAAAAAAAACATTATAAATCTTTAAAGATTCGTTCATAAACAATATATAAAAAAAATAGTTATTCATAAGGATTCTCGAAATAAGTATTTGATTGTTCTTGCTTTGGATTATATGCTGGTGCTTTATATTCATTAGGATATGGATTGCTGTTCGTTTCTTCTAAAGGTAAATCTTTTTCGGTTTTATCAACAAGGCTTTGATTAATTGGATTTTCAGCTCTGAATTTTCTGTGTCTATAACATAAGTAAGCAGCGACAGCAATGAGACCTGCTCCAACTGCTGCTCCAATAATAATTTCCAAAACAGCACCTTCACTTAGTCCTTCATCACTATCATCATCAGAATAATTATGATCATCTGATTTTTGTTCAACTGGTTCTGATGAATTTATTTCATGATACGAATTATCAAAAATGATAAGAGATCTATGAGTTGAATTATTTCCTTTGATTAAATATGATGTATTATATTTGTCGCCAGCATGATAAAAAAATAAGTAATCGTGTTTAGAATTAGTTATTGTTAGAAAAGGTTTTTCAACAATAATATTAGCTCTATTTATTTTTCCATAGACATCATAAATATCACCATCTTCGAAATGAACTGTTCCATTTGTGAAAGCAGTAACAACACATGTATGAGCTGTGTCCTGAGAAGTGAATTTGTAATTAGACCTTACATTTGTGATAATCGAAGTGCAATCATAATAATTCAAATTAAAAACAACAAAATTACATGGAATAGGTTCGTCACTGGAGGATTCTAATGTAATTGTACCTGTGTGAGCGAAATAAATTGCTGAATATTGTGTATTTCCAAGAATTTCTAAAGATACTTCTGAAGTTCTTGCTTCTCCGGAAATGTTGCGATAATCAGTAAATACTACGTATTGTTCCTTATAAAAATTAAGTTTTGTTTGATTTCTGCCAATTAATAACTTTTGAATTCCGAATATTTTGTATTTTGGCTGGGATCCAAAAGAAATTGATTGGTTGCAAAGATATTCGAGCTTGTCCTTATCATAAGCACTGTATGTATCATAAGAAAAACTTTGTGAAATTTTGATTGTTGCAACTGTATTCGGAGATTTACTTCTGAACAAAATGTATAATGTCGGTGAGAAATAAAGATGGTCTGTTGTGTAATTTATAACTTTGTATTGAAATGTTGGTTGATAATAAGAATAATTAAAATCGTAATCATCCGAAGATGTGCTTATGTTCAATCTAACATCTGTTGGATCTAAGTAAACTGAGCAGTAATTCTTATTGATTTCATATTTTTTATTTGAATAATTGAAAGCTAGATCGTTCGATTCGGATAGAAATTCTATGGAATCGCAGTAATTTGGAAAAGAAACTACACAAAATCTTACTTTATAATTATAATACGTGTTTGTTGATTTAAAATTAAAAGTTGGCTCTGTGATTTTCCATATTTTGCTTGTGCATGATTCATAGTTAATACGCAAGTAATCGCTCATATATGTATCTTGTAGAATAAAATAATAACTAAATGATTTGTTATCTGCAAATGAAAAAGTAATATCTTGACCATATGAACCAATGTCAATTAAATAATCTCCTGTTCTGTTAATTATACCATTGGTGATTGTATAGTAAAACCAGGACATTCACAATGATTTTAATTTGAAAGCGGATCTATTCAGAATGAATTTTGAATATTTTACACAGTCAGATTGTCAAATCATTTTAGTTTATTGGATAATTCTTTTAATGTATTATTTTTAAAATTTTAAAAATAAAATAAAAGTGGATCCAAAATTTTTGTATCAGAATGGGTCAATACTTCATGAATCAGTCCTCAAGAACAAAAATGAAGAAGGTCGTAATTGCCTTATGCATCTAAGCTACTATCCAAAAAAGAGAAATTGGATTAGAAAAGGATTATGAGTGATTGAAATTAATACGTGTGCGAATAACCATGGATTTGTAAAAATTAATGCTTCAGAAATACAACATTTTGCTATTGAGAATTCCTTGTAAAGTCCAAATCTCAAAATACATAATTTTATATTTAGTTTGTTTGATGTTGAAACTATATTACCACCAAGAAGAGACAATATTATCTTAGTAAACATGTTTCAATTAATTTGATGTTCATGGATATAAACTGCGAGTCAAAAGGCGTACCTACCTTCAACTTTTTGAGAGAAGTCATACAATTAATTATATGAGTTTCTCTCAAAAAGTCGATTTCTGCCAGGTACACCTTTTGGACCGCACAAGCTATTTGCTCTAATTCGATATAACAACAAAGGATCATAAAACAGATATAAATATAGGATGAACTGATACGATTTTTTCGGGTCTAACTTCAAAATTTAAGATTTCGAAATTTAATACAAGCTTCAAACCAGAAATTTAAGCATAAATAGAAGCTGATTTGCTACCTATTGCACGTGAAGCTTATTTGAGCTCTAATATTTAATAATTTTCTCTCGCTCTCAGTGAAGGCACCGTTAGCATTAGAAATGTAAACTATTCAAAAATTGATAGGTCCGCCTTTTGATTCGCAGTTTAAAGCATAAATTTTGTCAATTAAATTTTAATTACAGAATAAAAAGAAAAGTCAATAAAAGCATATGAAAGCTGACACGAATTATTCATAAGGATTATCGAATAATGATTTCGATTTTTGTGAATAATTTGGTATTTCTTTTGTTTCGATTAAATATGGATTTATTTGAACCTCTTCTAAAGGTAATGGTTCGGATTTATTAGATACTTCTTCTAATAGACAACTTCTATTATCAATGAAATGTTCATGAATTATTGATTGTGTTTCCTCTCTTTTTTCTTTTTTTTTAAGACATAAAAGAGGAATTGCAATGCTTGATGGTAATGATAGTCTTATTGTTATCAATTAAAATTATCTCCCATCCTATATAATAAAATTTGATTCAATATTACTAAATACTTTATGTTTCTTAATAATTGAGATGCCTAAAATGTTGATAATGTTGTTATAAACTTATTTTCACACGCTCAATCTTATGGGAGTAATAAGAATTGTAATAAAAAAAACATTATAAATCTTTAAAGATTCGTTCATAAACAATATATAAAAAAAATAGTTATTCATAAGGATTCTCGAAATAAGTATTTGATTGTTCTTGCTTTGGATTATATGCTGGTGCTTTATATTCATTAGGATATGGATTGCTGTTCGTTTCTTCTAAAGGTAAATCTTTTTCGGTTTTATCAACAAGGCTTTGATTAATTGGATTTTCAGCTCTGAATTTTCTGTGTCTATAACATAAGTAAGCAGCGACAGCAATGAGACCTGCTCCAACTGCTGCTCCAATAATAATTTCCAAAACAGCACCTTCACTTAGTCCTTCATCACTATCATCATCAGAATAATTATGATCATCTGATTTTTGTTCAACTGGTTCTGATGAATTTATTTCATGATACGAATTATCAAAAATGATAAGAGATCTATGAGTTGAATTATTTCCTTTGATTAAATATGATGTATTATATTTGTCGCCAGCATGATAAAAAAATAAGTAATCGTGTTTAGAATTAGTTATTGTTAGAAAAGGTTTTTCAACAATAATATTAGCTCTATTTATTTTTCCATAGACATCATAAATATCACCATCTTCGAAATGAACTGTTCCATTTGTGAAAGCAGTAACAACACATGTATGAGCTGTGTCCTGAGAAGTGAATTTGTAATTAGACCTTACATTTGTGATAATCGAAGTGCAATCATAATAATTCAAATTAAAAACAACAAAATTACATGGAATAGGTTCGTCACTGGAGGATTCTAATGTAATTGTACCTGTGTGAGCGAAATAAATTGCTGAATATTGTGTATTTCCAAGAATTTCTAAAGATACTTCTGAAGTTCTTGCTTCTCCGGAAATGTTGCGATAATCAGTAAATACTACGTATTGTTCCTTATAAAAATTAAGTTTTGTTTGATTTCTGCCAATTAATAACTTTTGAATTCCGAATATTTTGTATTTTGGCTGGGATCCAAAAGAAATTGATTGGTTGCAAAGATATTCGAGCTTGTCCTTATCATAAGCACTGTATGTATCATAAGAAAAACTTTGTGAAATTTTGATTGTTGCAACTGTATTCGGAGATTTACTTCTGAACAAAATGTATAATGTCGGTGAGAAATAAAGATGGTCTGTTGTGTAATTTATAACTTTGTATTGAAATGTTGGTTGATAATAAGAATAATTAAAATCGTAATCATCCGAAGATGTGCTTATGTTCAATCTAACATCTGTTGGATCTAAGTAAACTGAGCAGTAATTCTTATTGATTTCATATTTTTTATTTGAATAATTGAAAGCTAGATCGTTCGATTCGGATAGAAATTCTATGGAATCGCAGTATTTTGGAAAAGAAACTACCGAAAATCTTACGTCAGAATCAAAATTAAAAGTTGGCTCTGTGATTTCCCATATTTTGCTTGTGCATGGTTCATAGTTAATATACAAGTGACGGCGCATATATACATCTTCTATAATAAAATAATAACTAAATGATTCGTTATCTGCAAATGAAAAAGTAATATCTTGACCATATGAACCAATGTCAATTAAATAATCTCCTGTTGTATTAATTATACCATTGATGATGGGAGGGAAAATCCAGGACATTCACAATGATTTGAATTTGAAAGCGGATCTATTCTCAATGAATTTGAGATGGTGAAATTTATCGGTTTAATTGAATTTTGAA
>NC_067204.1:1457364-1459696 GCF_026262505.1 Trichomonas vaginalis G3 | reverse complement strand
ATTTCTGCCAGGTACACCTTTTGGACCGCACAAGCTATTTGCTCTAATTCGATATAACAACAAAGGATCATAAAACAGATATAAATATAGGATGAACTGATACGATTTTTTCGGGTCTAACTTCAAAATTTAAGATTTCGAAATTTAATACAAGCTTCAAACCAGAAATTTAAGCATAAATAGAAGCTGATTTGCTACCTATTGCACGTGAAGCTTATTTGAGCTCTAATATTTAATAATTTTCTCTCGCTCTCAGTGAAGGCACCGTTAGCATTAGAAATGTAAACTATTCAAAAATTGATAGGTCCGCCTTTTGATTCGCAGTTTAAAGCATAAATTTTGTCAATTAAATTTTAATTACAGAATAAAAAGAAAAGTCAATAAAAGCATATGAAAGCTGACACGAATTATTCATAAGGATTATCGAATAATGATTTCGATTTTTGTGAATAATTTGGTATTTCTTTTGTTTCGATTAAATATGGATTTATTTGAACCTCTTCTAAAGGTAATGGTTCGGATTTATTAGATACTTCTTCTAATAGACAACTTCTATTATCAATGAAATGTTCATGAATTATTGATTGTGTTTCCTCTCTTTTTTCTTTTTTTTTAAGACATAAAAGAGGAATTGCAATGCTTGATGGTAATGATAGTCTTATTGTTATCAATTAAAATTATCTCCCATCCTATATAATAAAATTTGATTCAATATTACTAAATACTTTATGTTTCTTAATAATTGAGATGCCTAAAATGTTGATAATGTTGTTATAAACTTATTTTCACACGCTCAATCTTATGGGAGTAATAAGAATTGTAATAAAAAAAACATTATAAATCTTTAAAGATTCGTTCATAAACAATATATAAAAAAATAGTTATTCATAAGGATTCTCGAAATAAGTATTTGATTGTTCTTGCTTTGGATTATATGCTGGTGCTTTATATTCATTAGGATATGGATTGCTGTTCGTTTCTTCTAAAGGTAAATCTTTTTCGGTTTTATCAACAAGGCTTTGATTAATTGGATTTTCAGCTCTGAATTTTCTGTGTCTATAACATAAGTAAGCAGCGACAGCAATGAGACCTGCTCCAACTGCTGCTCCAATAATAATTTCCAAAACAGCACCTTCACTTAGTCCTTCATCACTATCATCATCAGAATAATTATGATCATCTGATTTTTGTTCAACTGGTTCTGATGAATTTATTTCATGATACGAATTATCAAAAATGATAAGAGATCTATGAGTTGAATTATTTCCTTTGATTAAATATGATGTATTATATTTGTCGCCAGCATGATAAAAAAATAAGTAATCGTGTTTAGAATTAGTTATTGTTAGAAAAGGTTTTTCAACAATAATATTAGCTCTATTTATTTTTCCATAGACATCATAAATATCACCATCTTCGAAATGAACTGTTCCATTTGTGAAAGCAGTAACAACACATGTATGAGCTGTGTCCTGAGAAGTGAATTTGTAATTAGACCTTACATTTGTGATAATCGAAGTGCAATCATAATAATTCAAATTAAAAACAACAAAATTACATGGAATAGGTTCGTCACTGGAGGATTCTAATGTAATTGTACCTGTGTGAGCGAAATAAATTGCTGAATATTGTGTATTTCCAAGAATTTCTAAAGATACTTCTGAAGTTCTTGCTTCTCCGGAAATGTTGCGATAATCAGTAAATACTACGTATTGTTCCTTATAAAAATTAAGTTTTGTTTGATTTCTGCCAATTAATAACTTTTGAATTCCGAATATTTTGTATTTTGGCTGGGATCCAAAAGAAATTGATTGGTTGCAAAGATATTCGAGCTTGTCCTTATCATAAGCACTGTATGTATCATAAGAAAAACTTTGTGAAATTTTGATTGTTGCAACTGTATTCGGAGATTTACTTCTGAACAAAATGTATAATGTCGGTGAGAAATAAAGATGGTCTGTTGTGTAATTTATAACTTTGTATTGAAATGTTGGTTGATAATAAGAATAATTAAAATCGTAATCATCCGAAGATGTGCTTATGTTCAATCTAACATCTGTTGGATCTAAGTAAACTGAGCAGTAATTCTTATTGATTTCATATTTTTTATTTGAATAATTGAAAGCTAGATCGTTCGATTCGGATAGAAATTCTATGGAATCGCAGTAATTTGGAAAAGAAACTACACAAAATCTTAATCTTAATTATAATTATATTATAATACGTGTTTGTTGATTTAAAATTAAAAGTTGCTCTGTGATTTTTTCATATTTTGTGTGCATGATTCATAGTTAATACGCAAGTAATCGCATCATATTGTATCTTGTAGAAT
>NC_067204.1:1429124-1457264 GCF_026262505.1 Trichomonas vaginalis G3 | reverse complement strand
ATTTGTAATTAGACCTTACATTTGTGATAATCGAAGTGCAATCATAATAATTCAAATTAAAAACAACAAAATTACATGGAATAGGTTCGTCACTGGAGGATTCTATGTAATTGTACCTGGTGAGCGAAATAAATTGCTGAATATTGTGTATTTCAAGAATTTCTAAAGATACTTCTGAAGTTCTTGCTTCTCCGGAAATGTTGCGATAATCAGTAAATACTACGTATTGTTCCTTATAAAAATTAAGTTTTGTTTGATTTCTGCCAATTAATAACTTTTGAATTCCGAATATTTTGTATTTTGGCTGGGATCCAAAAGAAATTGATTGGTTGCAAAGATATTCGAGCTTGTCCTTATCATAAGCACTGTATGTATCATAAGAAAAACTTTGTGAAATTTTGATTGTTGCAACTGTATTCGGAGATTTACTTCTGAACAAAATGTATAATGTCGGTGAGAAATAAAGGAAACAATAAGAATTACCGAAAAAGTGACAAAACATCAAAAACAGGGAGGGGGTCTCAATTTTTATTACTTATATTATTTTACAATATTTATATAAATACTCTTTATAATATATTTTACTATAAATTATACCTCAAATTCAAATATTTATAATATTATTTACATAATTATCTCAAAATTATATTTTTATATATTATTTTTCATATGTATAAATCATATAATCTATATCTATGCAAATCTCATCTAAAATTTTTTGAAGCAAACCGCTACCATTTTATAATGGTCCATCTTAAATTCATCATAAATTCTGGTACATGTTAGTACCAGAGTCTTCAAATCTCAAACACTCTGGTACCAACATGTACCAGACGCGAGTTTCCAATGCCCTCGTACGATTTTCTATTAAGATCTTCTTGAATGAGAAGGTCTTCATAGAAACTCGTACGAGGGCTTCTCTTTTAAATACTCTGGTACCTGCTGGTATCGGAGTCGACTTTACAGCCCTTTCCCCAATTTTGAAGCTGGGGAAAGTTTTCAAGCAATGAAAGGGAAGCTCTCGCTATGAGGTGAAAATCTAGAATTTTTACCTCATAGCGAGTAATCCTTTGTTAATTGCTTGAAAACTTTCTTCAAATTATCAAAATTTCGAGGAAAGTTTCCTTGCTTCAAAGTAGAGATGGAGCCCTTTGAGCCACTGCATATAGGTCAGTGACTCAAAATACTCCATCTCTACTAGAAATCGCCAAAATTTGGGTCGCAATCTTTGAAATGCGACGCAAGTTTGGGCAATTTCGCGAGGGACTTGCTCCATTTGGTGCATAGATTCACACTCTATGCACCAGATGGAACAATTCTTTCGCTGACAGCGGGAAACTTTGTCTGAATAGTTTAACATTCAGACAAAGTTTCCCGCTGTCAGAGAGGGAATGGAAGGGTAAGAGGTATATATTCATAATGTATACCTCTTACTCTTCCATTCCCTCAAGAAAGTTCAAAAACTTGGGTGCAATCAGTTCTGATTGCACCCAAGTTTTTGAACTTTATATAGGGAATTGTTGGCTATGTTGTACTGATCATGAATCAGTACATCATAGCCAACAATTCCTTCGCAAACAGTGGGAAACTTTGTCTGAATAGTTTAACATTCAGACAAAGTTTCCCGCTGTCAGGGAGGGAATTAGAGGGTGGGAGATATATAGATAGACTATAAATCTCTCACCCTTTAATTCCCTCAAGAAAGTTCAAAAACTTGGGTGCAATCAGAACTGATTGCACCAAAGTTTTTGAATTTTGTATAAGGAATTGTTGGCTATGATGTGGATAGCCGCTGCCAGACCAAATGAATTAACCGTTGTGAATAACGTTTCTGAATCTTTATTTAAAAAGATAAAATATCACGATTTTGGCTGCGTTAAAAATCAAAGAATTGATGTTTTTGTCAAAAATCTTTTAGAAGAAGTTGCACCCAATTACTTTTATCGTATTAAAAACGATTTACTTCAAACAGGTTTTATTCCTTCAATTAGAATTCGCGAGCCTCGATTGACAGATTATAAAACAAAATTGAAAAGAGAAGTTCAATCACGTTTATACCAAGTATTAAATTTTGTTCAGAATCAAGAAGCCAATTTGAATCCATTAAGATTTTTATTGGAAAATGCTGAAGAAAAACTTTCTCAAATAAATGAGAAGATACAAAATTCAATTACATATTTAAGATCGTTTGAAATTCCAAATGAATTGTTAGATACGTATATGTTAGAAATTAATGAATTTTGTTATAATTCTCCAGATTATATTTTAGAACATTTCGAAGAATTTTTGGAGGATTTCAAAGAAAAGAATAATTTAATAGACTAAAAAATTTATTATTTTTATTTATTGTGAATTTTAAATTGTCACTTTTTAACTGTTACTCCCTATTGAAAGTGTCACTTTTTGGGTGTCACTTTTTCGGAAATTCTTATATACTCTAAGAAAAACTTTGTGAAATTTTGATTGTTGCAACTGTATTCGGAGATTTACTTCTGAACAAAATGTATAATGTCGGTGAGAAATAAAGATGGTCTGTTGTGTAATTTATAACTTTGTATTGAAATGTTGGTTGATAATAAGAATAATTAAAATCGTAATCATCCGAAGATGTGCTTATGTTCAATCTAACATCTGTTGGATCTAAGTAAACTGAGCAGTAATTCTTATTGATTTCATATTTTTTATTTGAATAATTGAAAGCTAGATCGTTCGATTCGGATAGAAATTCTATGGAATCGCAGTAATTTGGAAAAGAAACTACACAAAATCTTACTTTATAATTATAATACGTGTTTGTTGATTTAAAATTAAAAGTTGGCTCTGTGATTTTCCATATTTTGCTTGTGCATGATTCATAGTTAATACGCAAGTAATCGCTCATATATGTATCTTGTAGAATAAAATAATAACTAAATGATTTGTTATCTGCAAATGAAAAAGTAATATCTTGACCATATGAACCAATGTCAATTAAATAATCTCCTGTTCTGTTAATTATACCATTGGTGATTGTATAGTAAAACCAGGACATTCACAATGATTTTAATTTGAAAGCGGATCTATTCAGAATGAATTTTGAATATTTTACACAGTCAGATTGTCAAATCATTTTAGTTTATTGGATAATCCTTTTAATGTATTATTTTTAAAATTTTAAAAATAAAATAAAAGTGGATCCAAAATTTTTGTATCAGAATGGGTCAATATTTCATGAATCAGTCCTCAAGAACAAAAATGAAGAAGGTCGTAATTGCCTTATGCATCTAAGCTACTATCCAAAAAAGAGAAATTGGATTAGAAAAGGATTATGAGTGATTGAAATTAATACGTGTGCGAATAACCATGGATTTGTAAAAATTAATGCTTCAGAAATACAACATTTTGCTATTGAGAATTCCTTGTAAAGTCCAAATCTCAAAATACATAATTTTATATTTAGTTTGTTTGATGTTGAAACTATATTACCACCAAGAAGAGACAATATTATCTTAGTAAACATGTTTCAATTAATTTGATGTTCTTGGATATAAACTGCGAGTCAAAAGGCGTACCTACCTTCAACTTTTTGAGAGAAGTCATACAATTAATTATATGAGTTTCTCTCAAAAAGTCGATTTCTGCCAGGTACACCTTTTGGACCGCACAAGCTATTTGCTCTAATTCGATATAACAACAAAGGATCATAAAACAGATATAAATATAGGATGAACTGATACGATTTTTTCGGGTCTAACTTCAAAATTTAAGATTTCGAAATTTAATACAAGCTTCAAACCAGAAATTTAAGCATAAATAGAAGTTGATTTGCTACCTATTGCACGTGAAGCTTATTTGAGCTCTAATATTTAATAATTTTCTCTCGCTCTCAGTGAAGGCACCGTTAGCATTAGAAATGTAAACTATTCAAAAATTGATAGGTCCGCCTTTTGATTCGCAGTTTAAAGCATAAATTTTGTCAATTAAATTTTAATTACAGAATAAAAAGAAAAGTCAATAAAAGCATATGAAAGCTGACACGAATTATTCATAAGGATTATCGAATAATGATTTCGATTTTTGTGAATAATTTGGTATTTCTTTTGTTTCGATTAAATATGGATTTATTTGAACCTCTTCTAAAGGTAATGGTTCGGATTTATTAGATACTTCTTCTAATAGACAACTTCTATTATCAATGAAATGTTCATGAATTATTGATTGTGTTTCCTCTCTTTTTTCTTTTTTTTTAAGACATAAAAGAGGAATTGCAATGCTTGATGGTAATGATAGTCTTATTGTTATCAATTAAAATTATCTCCCATCCTATATAATAAAATTTGATTCAATATTACTAAATACTTTATGTTTCTTAATAATTGAGATGCCTAAAATGTTGATAATGTTGTTATAAACTTATTTTCACACGCTCAATCTTATGGGAGTAATAAGAATTGTAATAAAAAAAACATTATAAATCTTTAAAGATTCGTTCATAAACAATATATAAAAAAATAGTTATTCATAAGGATTCTCGAAATAAGTATTTGATTGTTCTTGCTTTGGATTATATGCTGGTGCTTTATATTCATTAGGATATGGATTGCTGTTCGTTTCTTCTAAAGGTAAATCTTTTTCGGTTTTATCAACAAGGCTTTGATTAATTGGATTTTCAGCTCTGAATTTTCTGTGTCTATAACATAAGTAAGCAGCGACAGCAATGAGACCTGCTCCAACTGCTGCTCCAATAATAATTTCCAAAACAGCACCTTCACTTAGTCCTTCATCACTATTGTAATAAACAGAAATTCATCAAAAGTGACAGCTCTCAATTTTTTGACATTTGTAAATTCTAAATTGAATGAGAAAAATGAAATAATACTAAGCATAATACAATATTCTAGATTTAATTATAATTAGGAAAAAGTTAGTTTTGAGAGTACTTTTCATAGGCATATAGAATGAAATCTTCTGAAAAATAATATCACATAAACTCATATTATTTTCTAATATATAACTATTTTATATAAAATCAAATTCAATGATCTTAAAAGCGAAGGATAAACCTCAAAATTTACGAATATAATGAGTGGGAATATAATGCTTATCTATCATAAAACCATATGAAATATCAATTTTTGCTTTACGCCTAATTTTTGACGACAATTAGCAAAAAATGTTAAATGT
This sequence comes from Trichomonas vaginalis G3, assembly GCF_026262505.1. Classification (NCBI taxonomy): domain Eukaryota; phylum Parabasalia; order Trichomonadida; family Trichomonadidae; genus Trichomonas; species Trichomonas vaginalis. The sequence goes on along the minus strand of NC_067204.1, from coordinate 1,452,101 downwards.
TAACACTCAGTCCATTTGAATATGAAAAATAAAATTGACTTTGATTAAATGTTTTTATTTATCATGCAATTCTTCTTGCGACCAAAGATTTGAATAAAATTTCAAAAAATAAGATAGCTGAAAAAATAATATACGGTAGTGTTTACTAATAGATGAATAGTATATAAATTCTATTAAAATGGATTTCATCCAAAAAAATATATAAAATTTGATCATAAATAAAATCGTTTTAAATTACTTCTTCATTTAAATTATAACAATTATTTTTGGTTTTATATTTTTTTGGATCAAATCCATTTTAATAGAATTTATATACTATTCATCTATTAGTAAACACTACCGTATATTATTTTTTCAGCTATCTTATTTTTTGAAATTTTATTCAAATCTTTGGTCGCAAGAAGAATTGCATGATAAATAAAAACATTTAATCAAAGTCAATTTTATTTTTCATATTCAAATGGACTGAGTGTTAACATTTAACATTTTTTGCTAATTGTCGTCAAAAATTAGGCGTAAAGCAAAAATTGATATTTCATATGGTTTTATGATAGATAAGCATTATATTCCCACTCATTATATTCGTAAATTTTGAGGTTTATCCTTCGCTTTTAAGATCATTGAATTTGATTTTTATATAAAATAGTTATATATTAGAAAATAATATGAGTTTATGTGATATTATTTTTCAGAAGATTTTGTGTTCTTCTTCAAAATTTTATTTTTTTATTAAAAAGAATCTTTACAAAATATACATTTACTTTAATTAATATTTAAAAACGTGCTCTATCAAAAGTTCCAAAAATTCAATATTTTAGCTTTTCTGAGGTGTCACTTTTGATGAATTTCTGTTTACAACACTATCATCATCAGAATATATTATGATCATCTGATTTTTGTTCAACTGGTTCTGATGAATTTATTTCATGATACGAATTATCAAAAATGATAAGAGATCTATGAGTTGAATTATTTCCTTTGATTAAATATGATGTATTATATTTGTCGCCAGCATGATAAAAAAATAAGTAATCGTGTTTAGAATTAGTTATTGTTAGAAAAGGTTTTTCAACAATAATATTAGCTCTATTTATTTTTCCATAGACATCATAAATATCACCATCTTCGAAATGAACTGTTCCATTTGTGAAAGCAGTAACAACACATGTATGAGCTGTGTCCTGAGAAGTGAATTTGTAATTAGACCTTACATTTGTGATAATCGAAGTGCAATCATAATAATTCAAATTAAAAACAACAAAATTACATGGAATAGGTTCGTCACTGGAGGATTCTAATGTAATTGTACCTGTGTGAGCGAAATAAATTGCTGAATATTGTGTATTTCCAAGAATTTCTAAAGATACTTCTGAAGTTCTTGCTTCTCCGGAAATGTTGCGATAATCAGTAAATACTACGTATTGTTCCTTATAAAAATTAAGTTTTGTTTGATTTCTGCCAATTAATAACTTTTGAATTCCGAATATTTTGTATTTTGGCTGGGATCCAAAAGAAATTGATTGGTTGCAAAGATATTCGAGCTTGTCCTTATCATAAGCACTGTATGTATCATAAGAAAAACTTTGTGAAATTTTGATTGTTGCAACTGTATTCGGAGATTTACTTCTGAACAAAATGTATAATGTCGGTGAGAAATAAAGGAAACAATAAGAATTACCGAAAAAGTGACAAAACATCAAAAACAGGGAGGGGGTCTCAATTTTTATTACTTATATTATTTTACAATATTTATATAAATACTCTTTATAATATATTTTACTATAAAATTATACCTCAAATTCAAATATTTATAATATTATTTACATAATTATCTCAAAATTATATTTTTATATATTATTTTTCATATGTATAAATCATATAATCTATATCTATGCAAATCTCATCTAAAATTTTTTGAAGCAAACCGCTACCATTTTATAATGGTCCATCTTAAATTCATCATAAATTCTGGTACATGTTAGTACCAGAGTCTTCAAATCTCAAACACTCTGGTACCAACATGTACCAGACGCGAGTTTCCAATGCCCTCGTACGATTTTCTATTAAGATCTTCTTGAATGAGAAGGTCTTCATAGAAACTCGTACGAGGGCTTCTCTTTTAAATACTCTGGTACCTGCTGGTATCGGAGTCGACTTTACAGCCCTTTCCCCAATTTTGAAGCTGGGGAAAGTTTTCAAGCAATGAAAGGGAAGCTCTCGCTATGAGGTGAAAATCTAGAATTTTTACCTCATAGCGAGTAATCCTTTGTTAATTGCTTGAAAACTTTCTTCAAATTATCAAAATTTCGAGGAAAGTTTCCTTGCTTCAAAGTAGAGATGGAGCCCTTTGAGCCACTGCATATAGGTCAGTGACTCAAAATACTCCATCTCTACTAGAAATCGCCAAAATTTGGGTCGCAATCTTTGAAATGCGACGCAAGTTTGGGCAATTTCGCGAGGGACTTGCTCCATTTGGTGCATAGATTCACACTCTATGCACCAGATGGAACAATTCTTTCGCTGACAGCGGGAAACTTTGTCTGAATAGTTTAACATTCAGACAAAGTTTCCCGCTGTCAGAGAGGGAATGGAAGGGTAAGAGGTATATATTCATAATGTATACCTCTTACTCTTCCATTCCCTCAAGAAAGTTCAAAAACTTGGGTGCAATCAGTTCTGATTGCACCCAAGTTTTTGAACTTTATATAGGGAATTGTTGGCTATGTTGTACTGATCATGAATCAGTACATCATAGCCAACAATTCCTTCGCAAACAGTGGGAAACTTTGTCTGAATAGTTTAACATTCAGACAAAGTTTCCCGCTGTCAGGGAGGGAATTAGAGGGTGGGAGATATATAGATAGACTATAAATCTCTCACCCTTTAATTCCCTCAAGAAAGTTCAAAAACTTGGGTGCAATCAGAACTGATTGCACCAAAGTTTTTGAATTTTGTATAAGGAATTGTTGGCTATGATGTGGATAGCCGCTGCCAGACCAAATGAATTAACCGTTGTGAATAACGTTTCTGAATCTTTATTTAAAAAGATAAAATATCACGATTTTGGCTGCGTTAAAAATCAAAGAATTGATGTTTTTGTCAAAAATCTTTTAGAAGAAGTTGCACCCAATTACTTTTATCGTATTAAAAACGATTTACTTCAAACAGGTTTTATTCCTTCAATTAGAATTCGCGAGCCTCGATTGACAGATTATAAAACAAAATTGAAAAGAGAAGTTCAATCACGTTTATACCAAGTATTAAATTTTGTTCAGAATCAAGAAGCCAATTTGAATCCATTAAGATTTTTATTGGAAAATGCTGAAGAAAAACTTTCTCAAATAAATGAGAAGATACAAAATTCAATTACATATTTAAGATCGTTTGAAATTCCAAATGAATTGTTAGATACGTATATGTTAGAAATTAATGAATTTTGTTATAATTCTCCAGATTATATTTTAGAACATTTCGAAGAATTTTTGGAGGATTTCAAAGAAAAGAATAATTTAATAGACTAAAAAATTTATTATTTTTATTTATTGTGAATTTTAAATTGTCACTTTTTAACTGTTACTCCCTATTGAAAGTGTCACTTTTTGGGTGTCACTTTTTCGGAAATTCTTATATACTCTAAGAAAAACTTTGTGAAATTTTGATTGTTGCAACTGTATTCGGAGATTTACTTCTGAACAAAATGTATAATGTCGGTGAGAAATAAAGATGGTCTGTTGTGTAATTTATAACTTTGTATTGAAATGTTGGTTGATAATAAGAATAATTAAAATCGTAATCATCCGAAGATGTGCTTATGTTCAATCTAACATCTGTTGGATCTAAGTAAACTGAGCAGTAATTCTTATTGATTTCATATTTTTTATTTGAATAATTGAAAGCTAGATCGTTCGATTCGGATAGAAATTCTATGGAATCGCAGTAATTTGGAAAAGAAACTACACAAAATCTTACTTTATAATTATAATACGTGTTTGTTGATTTAAAATTAAAAGTTGGCTCTGTGATTTTCCATATTTTGCTTGTGCATGATTCATAGTTAATACGCAAGTAATCGCTCATATATGTATCTTGTAGAATAAAATAATAACTAAATGATTTGTTATCTGCAAATGAAAAAGTAATATCTTGACCATATGAACCAATGTCAATTAAATAATCTCCTGTTCTGTTAATTATACCATTGGTGATTGTATAGTAAAACCAGGACATTCACAATGATTTTAATTTGAAAGCGGATCTATTCAGAATGAATTTTGAATATTTTACACAGTCAGATTGTCAAATCATTTTAGTTTATTGGATAATCCTTTTAATGTATTATTTTTAAAATTTTAAAAATAAAATAAAAGTGGATCCAAAATTTTTGTATCAGAATGGGTCAATATTTCATGAATCAGTCCTCAAGAACAAAAATGAAGAAGGTCGTAATTGCCTTATGCATCTAAGCTACTATCCAAAAAAGAGAAATTGGATTAGAAAAGGATTATGAGTGATTGAAATTAATACGTGTGCGAATAACCATGGATTTGTAAAAATTAATGCTTCAGAAATACAACATTTTGCTATTGAGAATTCCTTGTAAAGTCCAAATCTCAAAATACATAATTTTATATTTAGTTTGTTTGATGTTGAAACTATATTACCACCAAGAAGAGACAATATTATCTTAGTAAACATGTTTCAATTAATTTGATGTTCTTGGATATAAACTGCGAGTCAAAAGGCGTACCTACCTTCAACTTTTTGAGAGAAGTCATACAATTAATTATATGAGTTTCTCTCAAAAAGTCGATTTCTGCCAGGTACACCTTTTGGACCGCACAAGCTATTTGCTCTAATTCGATATAACAACAAAGGATCATAAAACAGATATAAATATAGGATGAACTGATACGATTTTTTCGGGTCTAACTTCAAAATTTAAGATTTCGAAATTTAATACAAGCTTCAAACCAGAAATTTAAGCATAAATAGAAGTTGATTTGCTACCTATTGCACGTGAAGCTTATTTGAGCTCTAATATTTAATAATTTTCTCTCGCTCTCAGTGAAGGCACCGTTAGCATTAGAAATGTAAACTATTCAAAAATTGATAGGTCCGCCTTTTGATTCGCAGTTTAAAGCATAAATTTTGTCAATTAAATTTTAATTACAGAATAAAAAGAAAAGTCAATAAAAGCATATGAAAGCTGACACGAATTATTCATAAGGATTATCGAATAATGATTTCGATTTTTGTGAATAATTTGGTATTTCTTTTGTTTCGATTAAATATGGATTTATTTGAACCTCTTCTAAAGGTAATGGTTCGGATTTATTAGATACTTCTTCTAATAGACAACTTCTATTATCAATGAAATGTTCATGAATTATTGATTGTGTTTCCTCTCTTTTTTCTTTTTTTTTAAGACATAAAAGAGGAATTGCAATGCTTGATGGTAATGATAGTCTTATTGTTATCAATTAAAATTATCTCCCATCCTATATAATAAAATTTGATTCAATATTACTAAATACTTTATGTTTCTTAATAATTGAGATGCCTAAAATGTTGATAATGTTGTTATAAACTTATTTTCACACGCTCAATCTTATGGGAGTAATAAGAATTGTAATAAAAAAAACATTATAAATCTTTAAAGATTCGTTCATAAACAATATATAAAAAAATAGTTATTCATAAGGATTCTCGAAATAAGTATTTGATTGTTCTTGCTTTGGATTATATGCTGGTGCTTTATATTCATTAGGATATGGATTGCTGTTCGTTTCTTCTAAAGGTAAATCTTTTTCGGTTTTATCAACAAGGCTTTGATTAATTGGATTTTCAGCTCTGAATTTTCTGTGTCTATAACATAAGTAAGCAGCGACAGCAATGAGACCTGCTCCAACTGCTGCTCCAATAATAATTTCCAAAACAGCACCTTCACTTAGTCCTTCATCACTATCATCATCAGAATAATTATGATCATCTGATTTTTGTTCAACTGGTTCTGATGAATTTATTTCATGATACGAATTATCAAAAATGATAAGAGATCTATGAGTTGAATTATTTCCTTTGATTAAATATGATGTATTATATTTGTCGCCAGCATGATAAAAAAATAAGTAATCGTGTTTAGAATTAGTTATTGTTAGAAAAGGTTTTTCAACAATAATATTAGCTCTATTTATTTTTCCATAGACATCATAAATATCACCATCTTCGAAATGAACTGTTCCATTTGTGAAAGCAGTAACAACACATGTATGAGCTGTGTCCTGAGAAGTGAATTTGTAATTAGACCTTACATTTGTGATAATCGAAGTGCAATCATAATAATTCAAATTAAAAACAACAAAATTACATGGAATAGGTTCGTCACTGGAGGATTCTAATGTAATTGTACCTGTGTGAGCGAAATAAATTGCTGAATATTGTGTATTTCCAAGAATTTCTAAAGATACTTCTGAAGTTCTTGCTTCTCCGGAAATGTTGCGATAATCAGTAAATACTACGTATTGTTCCTTATAAAAATTAAGTTTTGTTTGATTTCTGCCAATTAATAACTTTTGAATTCCGAATATTTTGTATTTTGGCTGGGATCCAAAAGAAATTGATTGGTTGCAAAGATATTCGAGCTTGTCCTTATCATAAGCACTGTATGTATCATAAGAAAAACTTTGTGAAATTTTGATTGTTGCAACTGTATTCGGAGATTTACTTCTGAACAAAATGTATAATGTCGGTGAGAAATAAAGGAAACAATAAGAATTACCGAAAAAGTGACAAAACATCAAAAACAGGGAGGGGGTCTCAATTTTTATTACTTATATTATTTTACAATATTTATATAAATACTCTTTATAATATATTTTACTATAAAATTATACCTCAAATTCAAATATTTATAATATTATTTACATAATTATCTCAAAATTATATTTTTATATATTATTTTTCATATGTATAAATCATATAATCTATATCTATGCAAATCTCATCTAAAATTTTTTGAAGCAAACCGCTACCATTTTATAATGGTCCATCTTAAATTCATCATAAATTCTGGTACATGTTAGTACCAGAGTCTTCAAATCTCAAACACTCTGGTACCAACATGTACCAGACGCGAGTTTCCAATGCCCTCGTACGATTTTCTATTAAGATCTTCTTGAATGAGAAGGTCTTCATAGAAACTCGTACGAGGGCTTCTCTTTTAAATACTCTGGTACCTGCTGGTATCGGAGTCGACTTTACAGCCCTTTCCCCAATTTTGAAGCTGGGGAAAGTTTTCAAGCAATGAAAGGGAAGCTCTCGCTATGAGGTGAAAATCTAGAATTTTTACCTCATAGCGAGTAATCCTTTGTTAATTGCTTGAAAACTTTCTTCAAATTATCAAAATTTCGAGGAAAGTTTCCTTGCTTCAAAGTAGAGATGGAGCCCTTTGAGCCACTGCATATAGGTCAGTGACTCAAAATACTCCATCTCTACTAGAAATCGCCAAAATTTGGGTCGCAATCTTTGAAATGCGACGCAAGTTTGGGCAATTTCGCGAGGGACTTGCTCCATTTGGTGCATAGATTCACACTCTATGCACCAGATGGAACAATTCTTTCGCTGACAGCGGGAAACTTTGTCTGAATAGTTTAACATTCAGACAAAGTTTCCCGCTGTCAGAGAGGGAATGGAAGGGTAAGAGGTATATATTCATAATGTATACCTCTTACTCTTCCATTCCCTCAAGAAAGTTCAAAAACTTGGGTGCAATCAGTTCTGATTGCACCCAAGTTTTTGAACTTTATATAGGGAATTGTTGGCTATGTTGTACTGATCATGAATCAGTACATCATAGCCAACAATTCCTTCGCAAACAGTGGGAAACTTTGTCTGAATAGTTTAACATTCAGACAAAGTTTCCCGCTGTCAGGGAGGGAATTAGAGGGTGGGAGATATATAGATAGACTATAAATCTCTCACCCTTTAATTCCCTCAAGAAAGTTCAAAAACTTGGGTGCAATCAGAACTGATTGCACCAAAGTTTTTGAATTTTGTATAAGGAATTGTTGGCTATGATGTGGATAGCCGCTGCCAGACCAAATGAATTAACCGTTGTGAATAACGTTTCTGAATCTTTATTTAAAAAGATAAAATATCACGATTTTGGCTGCGTTAAAAATCAAAGAATTGATGTTTTTGTCAAAAATCTTTTAGAAGAAGTTGCACCCAATTACTTTTATCGTATTAAAAACGATTTACTTCAAACAGGTTTTATTCCTTCAATTAGAATTCGCGAGCCTCGATTGACAGATTATAAAACAAAATTGAAAAGAGAAGTTCAATCACGTTTATACCAAGTATTAAATTTTGTTCAGAATCAAGAAGCCAATTTGAATCCATTAAGATTTTTATTGGAAAATGCTGAAGAAAAACTTTCTCAAATAAATGAGAAGATACAAAATTCAATTACATATTTAAGATCGTTTGAAATTCCAAATGAATTGTTAGATACGTATATGTTAGAAATTAATGAATTTTGTTATAATTCTCCAGATTATATTTTAGAACATTTCGAAGAATTTTTGGAGGATTTCAAAGAAAAGAATAATTTAATAGACTAAAAAATTTATTATTTTTATTTATTGTGAATTTTAAATTGTCACTTTTTAACTGTTACTCCCTATTGAAAGTGTCACTTTTTGGGTGTCACTTTTTCGGAAATTCTTATATACTCTAAGAAAAACTTTGTGAAATTTTGATTGTTGCAACTGTATTCGGAGATTTACTTCTGAACAAAATGTATAATGTCGGTGAGAAATAAAGATGGTCTGTTGTGTAATTTATAACTTTGTATTGAAATGTTGGTTGATAATAAGAATAATTAAAATCGTAATCATCCGAAGATGTGCTTATGTTCAATCTAACATCTGTTGGATCTAAGTAAACTGAGCAGTAATTCTTATTGATTTCATATTTTTTATTTGAATAATTGAAAGCTAGATCGTTCGATTCGGATAGAAATTCTATGGAATCGCAGTAATTTGGAAAAGAAACTACACAAAATCTTACTTTATAATTATAATACGTGTTTGTTGATTTAAAATTAAAAGTTGGCTCTGTGATTTTCCATATTTTGCTTGTGCATGATTCATAGTTAATACGCAAGTAATCGCTCATATATGTATCTTGTAGAATAAAATAATAACTAAATGATTTGTTATCTGCAAATGAAAAAGTAATATCTTGACCATATGAACCAATGTCAATTAAATAATCTCCTGTTCTGTTAATTATACCATTGGTGATTGTATAGTAAAACCAGGACATTCACAATGATTTTAATTTGAAAGCGGATCTATTCAGAATGAATTTTGAATATTTTACACAGTCAGATTGTCAAATCATTTTAGTTTATTGGATAATCCTTTTAATGTATTATTTTTAAAATTTTAAAAATAAAATAAAAGTGGATCCAAAATTTTTGTATCAGAATGGGTCAATATTTCATGAATCAGTCCTCAAGAACAAAAATGAAGAAGGTCGTAATTGCCTTATGCATCTAAGCTACTATCCAAAAAAGAGAAATTGGATTAGAAAAGGATTATGAGTGATTGAAATTAATACGTGTGCGAATAACCATGGATTTGTAAAAATTAATGCTTCAGAAATACAACATTTTGCTATTGAGAATTCCTTGTAAAGTCCAAATCTCAAAATACATAATTTTATATTTAGTTTGTTTGATGTTGAAACTATATTACCACCAAGAAGAGACAATATTATCTTAGTAAACATGTTTCAATTAATTTGATGTTCTTGGATATAAACTGCGAGTCAAAAGGCGTACCTACCTTCAACTTTTTGAGAGAAGTCATACAATTAATTATATGAGTTTCTCTCAAAAAGTCGATTTCTGCCAGGTACACCTTTTGGACCGCACAAGCTATTTGCTCTAATTCGATATAACAACAAAGGATCATAAAACAGATATAAATATAGGATGAACTGATACGATTTTTTCGGGTCTAACTTCAAAATTTAAGATTTCGAAATTTAATACAAGCTTCAAACCAGAAATTTAAGCATAAATAGAAGTTGATTTGCTACCTATTGCACGTGAAGCTTATTTGAGCTCTAATATTTAATAATTTTCTCTCGCTCTCAGTGAAGGCACCGTTAGCATTAGAAATGTAAACTATTCAAAAATTGATAGGTCCGCCTTTTGATTCGCAGTTTAAAGCATAAATTTTGTCAATTAAATTTTAATTACAGAATAAAAAGAAAAGTCAATAAAAGCATATGAAAGCTGACACGAATTATTCATAAGGATTATCGAATAATGATTTCGATTTTTGTGAATAATTTGGTATTTCTTTTGTTTCGATTAAATATGGATTTATTTGAACCTCTTCTAAAGGTAATGGTTCGGATTTATTAGATACTTCTTCTAATAGACAACTTCTATTATCAATGAAATGTTCATGAATTATTGATTGTGTTTCCTCTCTTTTTTCTTTTTTTTTAAGACATAAAAGAGGAATTGCAATGCTTGATGGTAATGATAGTCTTATTGTTATCAATTAAAATTATCTCCCATCCTATATAATAAAATTTGATTCAATATTACTAAATACTTTATGTTTCTTAATAATTGAGATGCCTAAAATGTTGATAATGTTGTTATAAACTTATTTTCACACGCTCAATCTTATGGGAGTAATAAGAATTGTAATAAAAAAAACATTATAAATCTTTAAAGATTCGTTCATAAACAATATATAAAAAAATAGTTATTCATAAGGATTCTCGAAATAAGTATTTGATTGTTCTTGCTTTGGATTATATGCTGGTGCTTTATATTCATTAGGATATGGATTGCTGTTCGTTTCTTCTAAAGGTAAATCTTTTTCGGTTTTATCAACAAGGCTTTGATTAATTGGATTTTCAGCTCTGAATTTTCTGTGTCTATAACATAAGTAAGCAGCGACAGCAATGAGACCTGCTCCAACTGCTGCTCCAATAATAATTTCCAAAACAGCACCTTCACTTAGTCCTTCATCACTATCATCATCAGAATAATTATGATCATCTGATTTTTGTTCAACTGGTTCTGATGAATTTATTTCATGATACGAATTATCAAAAATGATAAGAGATCTATGAGTTGAATTATTTCCTTTGATTAAATATGATGTATTATATTTGTCGCCAGCATGATAAAAAAATAAGTAATCGTGTTTAGAATTAGTTATTGTTAGAAAAGGTTTTTCAACAATAATATTAGCTCTATTTATTTTTCCATAGACATCATAAATATCACCATCTTCGAAATGAACTGTTCCATTTGTGAAAGCAGTAACAACACATGTATGAGCTGTGTCCTGAGAAGTGAATTTGTAATTAGACCTTACATTTGTGATAATCGAAGTGCAATCATAATAATTCAAATTAAAAACAACAAAATTACATGGAATAGGTTCGTCACTGGAGGATTCTAATGTAATTGTACCTGTGTGAGCGAAATAAATTGCTGAATATTGTGTATTTCCAAGAATTTCTAAAGATACTTCTGAAGTTCTTGCTTCTCCGGAAATGTTGCGATAATCAGTAAATACTACGTATTGTTCCTTATAAAAATTAAGTTTTGTTTGATTTCTGCCAATTAATAACTTTTGAATTCCGAATATTTTGTATTTTGGCTGGGATCCAAAAGAAATTGATTGGTTGCAAAGATATTCGAGCTTGTCCTTATCATAAGCACTGTATGTATCATAAGAAAAACTTTGTGAAATTTTGATTGTTGCAACTGTATTCGGAGATTTACTTCTGAACAAAATGTATAATGTCGGTGAGAAATAAAGGAAACAATAAGAATTACCGAAAAAGTGACAAAACATCAAAAACAGGGAGGGGGTCTCAATTTTTATTACTTATATTATTTTACAATATTTATATAAATACTCTTTATAATATATTTTACTATAAAATTATACCTCAAATTCAAATATTTATAATATTATTTACATAATTATCTCAAAATTATATTTTTATATATTATTTTTCATATGTATAAATCATATAATCTATATCTATGCAAATCTCATCTAAAATTTTTTGAAGCAAACCGCTACCATTTTATAATGGTCCATCTTAAATTCATCATAAATTCTGGTACATGTTAGTACCAGAGTCTTCAAATCTCAAACACTCTGGTACCAACATGTACCAGACGCGAGTTTCCAATGCCCTCGTACGATTTTCTATTAAGATCTTCTTGAATGAGAAGGTCTTCATAGAAACTCGTACGAGGGCTTCTCTTTTAAATACTCTGGTACCTGCTGGTATCGGAGTCGACTTTACAGCCCTTTCCCCAATTTTGAAGCTGGGGAAAGTTTTCAAGCAATGAAAGGGAAGCTCTCGCTATGAGGTGAAAATCTAGAATTTTTACCTCATAGCGAGTAATCCTTTGTTAATTGCTTGAAAACTTTCTTCAAATTATCAAAATTTCGAGGAAAGTTTCCTTGCTTCAAAGTAGAGATGGAGCCCTTTGAGCCACTGCATATAGGTCAGTGACTCAAAATACTCCATCTCTACTAGAAATCGCCAAAATTTGGGTCGCAATCTTTGAAATGCGACGCAAGTTTGGGCAATTTCGCGAGGGACTTGCTCCATTTGGTGCATAGATTCACACTCTATGCACCAGATGGAACAATTCTTTCGCTGACAGCGGGAAACTTTGTCTGAATAGTTTAACATTCAGACAAAGTTTCCCGCTGTCAGAGAGGGAATGGAAGGGTAAGAGGTATATATTCATAATGTATACCTCTTACTCTTCCATTCCCTCAAGAAAGTTCAAAAACTTGGGTGCAATCAGTTCTGATTGCACCCAAGTTTTTGAACTTTATATAGGGAATTGTTGGCTATGTTGTACTGATCATGAATCAGTACATCATAGCCAACAATTCCTTCGCAAACAGTGGGAAACTTTGTCTGAATAGTTTAACATTCAGACAAAGTTTCCCGCTGTCAGGGAGGGAATTAGAGGGTGGGAGATATATAGATAGACTATAAATCTCTCACCCTTTAATTCCCTCAAGAAAGTTCAAAAACTTGGGTGCAATCAGAACTGATTGCACCAAAGTTTTTGAATTTTGTATAAGGAATTGTTGGCTATGATGTGGATAGCCGCTGCCAGACCAAATGAATTAACCGTTGTGAATAACGTTTCTGAATCTTTATTTAAAAAGATAAAATATCACGATTTTGGCTGCGTTAAAAATCAAAGAATTGATGTTTTTGTCAAAAATCTTTTAGAAGAAGTTGCACCCAATTACTTTTATCGTATTAAAAACGATTTACTTCAAACAGGTTTTATTCCTTCAATTAGAATTCGCGAGCCTCGATTGACAGATTATAAAACAAAATTGAAAAGAGAAGTTCAATCACGTTTATACCAAGTATTAAATTTTGTTCAGAATCAAGAAGCCAATTTGAATCCATTAAGATTTTTATTGGAAAATGCTGAAGAAAAACTTTCTCAAATAAATGAGAAGATACAAAATTCAATTACATATTTAAGATCGTTTGAAATTCCAAATGAATTGTTAGATACGTATATGTTAGAAATTAATGAATTTTGTTATAATTCTCCAGATTATATTTTAGAACATTTCGAAGAATTTTTGGAGGATTTCAAAGAAAAGAATAATTTAATAGACTAAAAAATTTATTATTTTTATTTATTGTGAATTTTAAATTGTCACTTTTTAACTGTTACTCCCTATTGAAAGTGTCACTTTTTGGGTGTCACTTTTTCGGAAATTCTTATATACTCTAAGAAAAACTTTGTGAAATTTTGATTGTTGCAACTGTATTCGGAGATTTACTTCTGAACAAAATGTATAATGTCGGTGAGAAATAAAGATGGTCTGTTGTGTAATTTATAACTTTGTATTGAAATGTTGGTTGATAATAAGAATAATTAAAATCGTAATCATCCGAAGATGTGCTTATGTTCAATCTAACATCTGTTGGATCTAAGTAAACTGAGCAGTAATTCTTATTGATTTCATATTTTTTATTTGAATAATTGAAAGCTAGATCGTTCGATTCGGATAGAAATTCTATGGAATCGCAGTAATTTGAAAAGAAACTACACAAAATCTTACTTTATAATTATAATACGTGTTTGTTGATTTAAAATTAAAAGTTGGCTCTGTGATTTTCCATATTTTGCTTGTGCATGATTCATAGTTAATACGCAAGTAATCGCTCATATATGTATCTTGTAGAATAAAATAATAACTAAATGATTTGTTATCTGCAAATGAAAAAGTAATATCTTGACCATATGAACCAATGTCAATTAAATAATCTCCTGTTCTGTTAATTATACCATTGGTGATTGTATAGTAAAACCAGGACATTCACAATGATTTTAATTTGAAAGCGGATCTATTCAGAATGAATTTTGAATATTTTACACAGTCAGATTGTCAAATCATTTTAGTTTATTGGATAATTCTTTTAATGTATTATTTTTAAAATTTTAAAAATAAAATAAAAGTGGATCCAAAATTTTTGTATCAGAATGGGTCAATTCATGAATCAGTCCTCAAGAACAAAAATGAAGAAGGTCGTAATTGCCTTATGCATCTAAGCTACTATCCAAAAAAGAGAAATTGGATTAGAAAAGGATTATGAGTGATTGAAATTAATACGTGTGCGAATAACCATGGATTTGTAAAAATTAATGCTTCAGAAATACAACATTTTGCTATTGAGAATTCCTTGTAAAGTCCAAATCTCAAAATACATAATTTTATATTTAGTTTGTTTGATGTTGAAACTATATTACCACCAAGAAGAGACAATATTATCTTAGTAAACATGTTTCAATTAATTTGATGTTCTTGGATATAAACTGCGAGTCAAAAGGCGTACCTACCTTCAACTTTTTGAGAGAAGTCATACAATTAATTATATGAGTTTCTCTCAAAAAGTCGATTTCTGCCAGGTACACCTTTTGGACCGCACAAGCTATTTGCTCTAATTCGATATAACAACAAAGGATCATAAAACAGATATAAATATAGGATGAACTGATACGATTTTTTCGGGTCTAACTTCAAAATTTAAGATTTCGAAATTTAATACAAGCTTCAAACCAGAAATTTAAGCATAAATAGAAGCTGATTTGCTACCTATTGCACGTGAAGCTTATTTGAGCTCTAATATTTAATAATTTTCTCTCGCTCTCAGTGAAGGCACCGTTAGCATTAGAAATGTAAACTATTCAAAAATTGATAGGTCCGCCTTTTGATTCGCAGTTTAAAGCATAAATTTTGTCAATTAAATTTTAATTACAGAATAAAAAGAAAAGTCAATAAAAGCATATGAAAGCTGACACGAATTATTCATAAGGATTATCGAATAATGATTTCGATTTTTGTGAATAATTTGGTATTTCTTTTGTTTCGATTAAATATGGATTTATTTGAACCTCTTCTAAAGGTAATGGTTCGGATTTATTAGATACTTCTTCTAATAGACAACTTCTATTATCAATGAAATGTTCATGAATTATTGATTGTGTTTCCTCTCTTTTTTCTTTTTTTTTAAGACATAAAAGAGGAATTGCAATGCTTGATGGTAATGATAGTCTTATTGTTATCAATTAAAATTATCTCCCATCCTATATAATAAAATTTGATTCAATATTACTAAATACTTTATGTTTCTTAATAATTGAGATGCCTAAAATGTTGATAATGTTGTTATAAACTTATTTTCACACGCTCAATCTTATGGGAGTAATAAGAATTGTAATAAAAAAAACATTATAAATCTTTAAAGATTCGTTCATAAACAATATATAAAAAAATAGTTATTCATAAGGATTCTCGAAATAAGTATTTGATTGTTCTTGCTTTGGATTATATGCTGGTGCTTTATATTCATTAGGATATGGATTGCTGTTCGTTTCTTCTAAAGGTAAATCTTTTTCGGTTTTATCAACAAGGCTTTGATTAATTGGATTTTCAGCTCTGAATTTTCTGTGTCTATAACATAAGTAAGCAGCGACAGCAATGAGACCTGCTCCAACTGCTGCTCCAATAATAATTTCCAAAACAGCACCTTCACTTAGTCCTTCATCACTATCATCATCAGAATAATTATGATCATCTGATTTTTGTTCAACTGGTTCTGATGAATTTATTTCATGATACGAATTATCAAAAATGATAAGAGATCTATGAGTTGAATTATTTCCTTTGATTAAATATGATGTATTATATTTGTCGCCAGCATGATAAAAAAATAAGTAATCGTGTTTAGAATTAGTTATTGTTAGAAAAGGTTTTTCAACAATAATATTAGCTCTATTTATTTTTCCATAGACATCATAAATATCACCATCTTCGAAATGAACTGTTCCATTTGTGAAAGCAGTAACAACACATGTATGAGCTGTGTCCTGAGAAGTGAATTTGTAATTAGACCTTACATTTGTGATAATCGAAGTGCAATCATAATAATTCAAATTAAAAACAACAAAATTACATGGAATAGGTTCGTCACTGGAGGATTCTAATGTAATTGTACCTGTGTGAGCGAAATAAATTGCTGAATATTGTGTATTTCCAAGAATTTCTAAAGATACTTCTGAAGTTCTTGCTTCTCCGGAAATGTTGCGATAATCAGTAAATACTACGTATTGTTCCTTATAAAAATTAAGTTTTGTTTGATTTCTGCCAATTAATAACTTTTGAATTCCGAATATTTTGTATTTTGGCTGGGATCCAAAAGAAATTGATTGGTTGCAAAGATATTCGAGCTTGTCCTTATCATAAGCACTGTATGTATCATAAGAAAAACTTTGTGAAATTTTGATTGTTGCAACTGTATTCGGAGATTTACTTCTGAACAAAATGTATAATGTCGGTGAGAAATAAAGATGGTCTGTTGTGTAATTTATAACTTTGTATTGAAATGTTGGTTGATAATAAGAATAATTAAAATCGTAATCATCCGAAGATGTGCTTATGTTCAATCTAACATCTGTTGGATCTAAGTAAACTGAGCAGTAATTCTTATTGATTTCATATTTTTTATTTGAATAATTGAAAGCTAGATCGTTCGATTCGGATAGAAATTCTATGGAATCGCAGTAATTTGGAAAAGAAACTACACAAAATCTTACTTTATAATTATAATACGTGTTTGTTGATTTAAAATTAAAAGTTGGCTCTGTGATTTTCCATATTTTGCTTGTGCATGATTCATAGTTAATACGCAAGTAATCGCTCATATATGTATCTTGTAGAATAAAATAATAACTAAATGATTTGTTATCTGCAAATGAAAAAGTAATATCTTGACCATATGAACCAATGTCAATTAAATAATCTCCTGTTCTGTTAATTATACCATTGGTGATTGTATAGTAAAACCAGGACATTCACAATGATTTTAATTTGAAAGCGGATCTATTCAGAATGAATTTTGAATATTTTACACAGTCAGATTGTCAAATCATTTTAGTTTATTGGATAATTCTTTTAATGTATTATTTTTAAAATTTTAAAAATAAAATAAAAGTGGATCCAAAATTTTTGTATCAGAATGGGTCAATACTTCATGAATCAGTCCTCAAGAACAAAAATGAAGAAGGTCGTAATTGCCTTATGCATCTAAGCTACTATCCAAAAAAGAGAAATTGGATTAGAAAAGGATTATGAGTGATTGAAATTAATACGTGTGCGAATAACCATGGATTTGTAAAAATTAATGCTTCAGAAATACAACATTTTGCTATTGAGAATTCCTTGTAAAGTCCAAATCTCAAAATACATAATTTTATATTTAGTTTGTTTGATGTTGAAACTATATTACCACCAAGAAGAGACAATATTATCTTAGTAAACATTTTTCAATTAATTTGATGTTCATGGATATAAACTGCGAGTCAAAAGGCGTACCTACCTTCAACTTTTTGAGAGAAGTCATACAATTAATTATATGAGTTTCTCTCAAAAAGTCGATTTCTGCCAGGTACACCTTTTGGACCGCACAAGCTATTTGCTCTAATTCGATATAACAACAAAGGATCATAAAACAGATATAAATATAGGATGAACTGATACGATTTTTTCGGGTCTAACTTCAAAATTTAAGATTTCGAAATTTAATACAAGCTTCAAACCAGAAATTTAAGCATAAATAGAAGCTGATTTGCTACCTATTGCACGTGAAGCTTATTTGAGCTCTAATATTTAATAATTTTCTCTCGCTCTCAGTGAAGGCACCGTTAGCATTAGAAATGTAAACTATTCAAAAATTGATAGGTCCGCCTTTTGATTCGCAGTTTAAAGCATAAATTTTGTCAATTAAATTTTAATTACAGAATAAAAAGAAAAGTCAATAAAAGCATATGAAAGCTGACACGAATTATTCATAAGGATTATCGAATAATGATTTCGATTTTTGTGAATAATTTGGTATTTCTTTTGTTTCGATTAAATATGGATTTATTTGAACCTCTTCTAAAGGTAATGGTTCGGATTTATTAGATACTTCTTCTAATAGACAACTTCTATTATCAATGAAATGTTCATGAATTATTGATTGTGTTTCCTCTCTTTTTTCTTTTTTTTTAAGACATAAAAGAGGAATTGCAATGCTTGATGGTAATGATAGTCTTATTGTTATCAATTAAAATTATCTCCCATCCTATATAATAAAATTTGATTCAATATTACTAAATACTTTATGTTTCTTAATAATTGAGATGCCTAAAATGTTGATAATGTTGTTATAAACTTATTTTCACACGCTCAATCTTATGGGAGTAATAAGAATTGTAATAAAAAAAACATTATAAATCTTTAAAGATTCGTTCATAAACAATATATAAAAAAAATAGTTATTCATAAGGATTCTCGAAATAAGTATTTGATTGTTCTTGCTTTGGATTATATGCTGGTGCTTTATATTCATTAGGATATGGATTGCTGTTCGTTTCTTCTAAAGGTAAATCTTTTTCGGTTTTATCAACAAGGCTTTGATTAATTGGATTTTCAGCTCTGAATTTTCTGTGTCTATAACATAAGTAAGCAGCGACAGCAATGAGACCTGCTCCAACTGCTGCTCCAATAATAATTTCCAAAACAGCACCTTCACTTAGTCCTTCATCACTATCATCATCAGAATAATTATGATCATCTGATTTTTGTTCAACTGGTTCTGATGAATTTATTTCATGATACGAATTATCAAAAATGATAAGAGATCTATGAGTTGAATTATTTCCTTTGATTAAATATGATGTATTATATTTGTCGCCAGCATGATAAAAAAATAAGTAATCGTGTTTAGAATTAGTTATTGTTAGAAAAGGTTTTTCAACAATAATATTAGCTCTATTTATTTTTCCATAGACATCATAAATATCACCATCTTCGAAATGAACTGTTCCATTTGTGAAAGCAGTAACAACACATGTATGAGCTGTGTCCTGAGAAGTGAATTTGTAATTAGACCTTACATTTGTGATAATCGAAGTGCAATCATAATAATTCAAATTAAAAACAACAAAATTACATGGAATAGGTTCGTCACTGGAGGATTCTAATGTAATTGTACCTGTGTGAGCGAAATAAATTGCTGAATATTGTGTATTTCCAAGAATTTCTAAAGATACTTCTGAAGTTCTTGCTTCTCCGGAAATGTTGCGATAATCAGTAAATACTACGTATTGTTCCTTATAAAAATTAAGTTTTGTTTGATTTCTGCCAATTAATAACTTTTGAATTCCGAATATTTTGTATTTTGGCTGGGATCCAAAAGAAATTGATTGGTTGCAAAGATATTCGAGCTTGTCCTTATCATAAGCACTGTATGTATCATAAGAAAAACTTTGTGAAATTTTGATTGTTGCAACTGTATTCGGAGATTTACTTCTGAACAAAATGTATAATGTCGGTGAGAAATAAAGATGGTCTGTTGTGTAATTTATAACTTTGTATTGAAATGGTTGATAATAAGAATAATTAAAATCGTAATCATCCGAAGATGTGCTTATGTTCAATCTAACATCTGTTGGATCTAAGTAAACTGAGCAGTAATTCTTATTGATTTCATATTTTTTATTTGAATAATTGAAAGCTAGATCGTTCGATTCGGATAGAAATTCTATGGAATCGCAGTAATTTGGAAAAGAAACTACACAAAATCTTACTTTATAATTATAATACGTGTTTGTTGATTTAAAATTAAAAGTTGGCTCTGTGATTTTCCATATTTTGCTTGTGCATGATTCATAGTTAATACGCAAGTAATCGCTCATATATGTATCTTGTAGAATAAAATAATAACTAAATGATTTGTTATCTGCAAATGAAAAAGTAATATCTTGACCATATGAACCAATGTCAATTAAATAATCTCCTGTTCTGTTAATTATACCATTGGTGATTGTATAGTAAAACCAGGACATTCACAATGATTTTAATTTGAAAGCGGATCTATTCAGAATGAATTTTGAATATTTTACACAGTCAGATTGTCAAATCATTTTAGTTTATTGGATAATTCTTTTAATGTATTATTTTTAAAATTTTAAAAATAAAATAAAAGTGGATCCAAAATTTTTGTATCAGAATGGGTCAATATTTCATGAATCAGTCCTCAAGAACAAAAATGAAGAAGGTCGTAATTGCCTTATGCATCTAAGCTACTATCCAAAAAAGAGAAATTGGATTAGAAAAGGATTATGAGTGATTGAAATTAATACGTGTGCGAATAACCATGGATTTGTAAAAATTAATGCTTCAGAAATACAACATTTTGCTATTGAGAATTCCTTGTAAAGTCCAAATCTCAAAATACATAATTTTATATTTAGTTTGTTTGATGTTGAAACTATATTACCACCAAGAAGAGACAATATTATCTTAGTAAACATGTTTCAATTAATTTGATGTTCTTGGATATAAACTGCGAGTCAAAAGGCGTACCTACCTTCAACTTTTTGAGAGAAGTCATACAATTAATTATATGAGTTTCTCTCAAAAAGTCGATTTCTGCCAGGTACACCTTTTGGACCGCACAAGCTATTTGCTCTAATTCGATATAACAACAAAGGATCATAAAACAGATATAAATATAGGATGAACTGATACGATTTTTTCGGGTCTAACTTCAAAATTTAAGATTTCGAAATTTAATACAAGCTTCAAACCAGAAATTTAAGCATAAATAGAAGCTGATTTGCTACCTATTGCACGTGAAGCTTATTTGAGCTCTAATATTTAATAATTTTCTCTCGCTCTCAGTGAAGGCACCGTTAGCATTAGAAATGTAAACTATTCAAAAATTGATAGGTCCGCCTTTTGATTCGCAGTTTAAAGCATAAATTTTGTCAATTAAATTTTAATTACAGAATAAAAAGAAAAGTCAATAAAAGCATATGAAAGCTGACACGAATTATTCATAAGGATTATCGAATAATGATTTCGATTTTTGTGAATAATTTGGTATTTCTTTTGTTTCGATTAAATATGGATTTATTTGAACCTCTTCTAAAGGTAATGGTTCGGATTTATTAGATACTTCTTCTAATAGACAACTTCTATTATCAATGAAATGTTCATGAATTATTGATTGTGTTTCCTCTCTTTTTTCTTTTTTTTTAAGACATAAAAGAGGAATTGCAATGCTTGATGGTAATGATAGTCTTATTGTTATCAATTAAAATTATCTCCCATCCTATATAATAAAATTTGATTCAATATTACTAAATACTTTATGTTTCTTAATAATTGAGATGCCTAAAATGTTGATAATGTTGTTATAAACTTATTTTCACACGCTCAATCTTATGGGAGTAATAAGAATTGTAATAAAAAAAAACATTATAAATCTTTAAAGATTCGTTCATAAACAATATATAAAAAAAATAGTTATTCATAAGGATTCTCGAAATAAGTATTTGATTGTTCTTGCTTTGGATTATATGCTGGTGCTTTATATTCATTAGGATATGGATTGCTGTTCGTTTCTTCTAAAGGTAAATCTTTTTCGGTTTTATCAACAAGGCTTTGATTAATTGGATTTTCAGCTCTGAATTTTCTGTGTCTATAACATAAGTAAGCAGCGACAGCAATGAGACCTGCTCCAACTGCTGCTCCAATAATAATTTCCAAAACAGCACCTTCACTTAGTCCTTCATCACTATCATCATCAGAATAATTATGATCATCTGATTTTTGTTCAACTGGTTCTGATGAATTTATTTCATGATACGAATTATCAAAAATGATAAGAGATCTATGAGTTGAATTATTTCCTTTGATTAAATATGATGTATTATATTTGTCGCCAGCATGATAAAAAAATAAGTAATCGTGTTTAGAATTAGTTATTGTTAGAAAAGGTTTTTCAACAATAATATTAGCTCTATTTATTTTTCCATAGACATCATAAATATCACCATCTTCGAAATGAACTGTTCCATTTGTGAAAGCAGTAACAACACATGTATGAGCTGTGTCCTGAGAAGTGAATTTGTAATTAGACCTTACATTTGTGATAATCGAAGTGCAATCATAATAATTCAAATTAAAAACAACAAAATTACATGGAATAGGTTCGTCACTGGAGGATTCTAATGTAATTGTACCTGTGTGAGCGAAATAAATTGCTGAATATTGTGTATTTCCAAGAATTTCTAAAGATACTTCTGAAGTTCTTGCTTCTCCGGAAATGTTGCGATAATCAGTAAATACTACGTATTGTTCCTTATAAAAATTAAGTTTTGTTTGATTTCTGCCAATTAATAACTTTTGAATTCCGAATATTTTGTATTTTGGCTGGGATCCAAAAGAAATTGATTGGTTGCAAAGATATTCGAGCTTGTCCTTATCATAAGCACTGTATGTATCATAAGAAAAACTTTGTGAAATTTTGATTGTTGCA